>NC_053159.1:70215484-70312984 GCF_016835505.1 Polypterus senegalus | reverse complement strand
TGAAGGGGTCCGGTTTGGTGGACTCAGGATGGGGTCACTACTTTTTGCAGATGATGTTGTCCTGTTTGCTTCATCAGGCCGTGATCTTCAGCTCTCTCTGGATCGGTTCGCAGCTGAGTGTGAAGCGGCTGGGATGAGAATCAGCACCTTCAAATCCGAGAGCATGGTCCTCAGCCGGAAAAGGGTGGAGTGCCCTCTCAGGGTTGGGGGAGAGATCCTGCCCCAAGTGGAGGAGTTCAAGTATCTCGGGGTCTTGTTCACGAATGAGGGAAGAATGGAGCGTGAGATCGACAGGCGGATCGGTGCGGCATCCGCAGTGATGCGGGCTCTGCATTGGTCTGTCGTGGTGAAAAAGGAGCTGAGCCGTAAGGCAAAGCTCTCAATTTACCAGTCGATCTACGCTCCTACCCTCACCTATGGTCATGAGCTATGGGTAGTGACCGAAAGAACGAGATCGCCAATACAAGCGGCTGAAATGAGTTTCCTCCGCAGGGTGTCTGGGCTTTCCCTTAAAGATAGGGTGAGAAGCTCAGTCATCCGGGAGGGGCTCAGAGTAGAGCCGCTGCTCCTCCGCATCGAGAGGAGTCAGATGAGGTGGCTCGGGCATCTGATCAGGATGCCTCCTGGACGCCTCCCTGGTGAGGTGTTCCGGGCACGTCCAACTGGGAGGAGGCCCCGGGGAAGACCCAGGACACGCTGGAGGGACTATGTCTCCCGGCTGGCCTGGGAACGCCTTGGGATTCTCCCGGAAGAGCTGGAAGAAGTGGCCAGGGAGAGGGAAGTCTGGGCCTCTCTGCTTAAGCTGCTGCCCCCGCGACCCGACCTCGGATAAGCGGAAGAGGATGGATGGATGGAGGTTTTCATCCAGGATGTCTCTGTACATTGCTGCAGTCATCATTCCCTCATTTCCACAGCATGATGCTGCCACCACCATGCTTCACTGTAGGGATGGTATTGGCCTGGTAATGAGCGGTGCCTGGTTTCCTCCAAACGTGACGCCTGGCGTTCACACCAAAGAGTTCTATCTTTGTCTCATCAGACCAGAGAATTTTGTTTCTCATGGTCTGAGAGTCCTTCAGGTGCCTTTTGGCAAACTCCAGGCGGGCTGCCATGTGCCTTTTACTAAGGATTGGCTTCCGTCTGGCCACTACCATACAGGCCTGATTAGTGGATTGCTGCAGAGATGGTTGTCCTTGTGGAAGGTTTAGACAGGTGGAATTAGACAATTAGAAGTGTCAAACTGTTATCATGTCCTTGTGGAGCTGGACGGTGTCTCTGATAATTCTGAGGTGGTAGGCAGGGATGAGGAGCCCCAACGGGCCACCTCAAAACCAGTTCCCAAAAAGAGAGAGGTAATGATAGTTGGGGACTCAATCATTAGGGGGATTGAAGCGCAGGTGTGCTCCAGAGAGAGAGAGTCTCGCACGGTGTGTTGCCTTGTGGAAGACCTCCCTGGAAGGGTGGATAGGCTCTTGGCCAGAGCGGGAACAGATCCACTTGTCATTGTCCATGTTAGAACAAATGACATACATAAGGGTAGTCTGTCAGTTCTGCGATCCAAATTCAAGGAGTTAGGTGCCAAGCTGAGCAGGAGAACTGACAAGGTAGTCTTCTCCAAAGTTCTGCCTGTGCAGCGCCAGTCCAGGTAAGATTGAGGAGATTAGAAGGCTTAACGCATGGCTCAAATCTTGGTGCAGGGTAGAAGGGTATAGGTTTATGGGGCATTGGGACTCCTTTTGGAACAGATGGGACCTGTTCCGCCATGACGGGTTACATCTGAACTGGAGGGGCACCAATGTATTGGGGAGGCGTATGTGTAGGCTAGTCGAGGATTGTTTAAACTAGGGAATGGGGGCAGGAAGTTTAGGACAGGCCAGATTTAGATCTATACATGGAAGAACAAACAATGGTGTAGAAATAAAAATGCATAGTAATGTAAATTCTAAGCAAACATAAATGTAGAAGGAGTAACACATTAAAAATAGCTTGCCTTAATGCTAGAAGTATCAAAAATAAGGTAAGTGAGTTGGAGTTGTATGTAGCAGAGCATAATTATATATTATAGCAATAATGAAAACCTGGCTAAATAACAAAGATGGGGATGAGTGTAACATAGAGGGATACACATTTTTAGGAAGGATAGACAGAACAGAAAAGGAGGTGGGGTTGCTGTTTATGCCAAACAGGATTTAAATGTAAGTCATCTTCAGTTGGATGATGAGCCCCATCTTAGTGAGGACATGTGGCTTCGCCTGGAAAATATTAGGGAAAAGGTCTTATTTTAGGAGTGTGTTATAGACCACCCAATTCAGACAGTAATTTCAACACACATCTTTTTAGTAATATCAAAAAGGCAAGTTTACAGGGGGATATTATAGTCATGGGGGACTTTAATTATCCAAATATTAACTGGGATAACCTTGCAGATGGAGGAGTACAAGAGCAGGAGTTTTTAGAAGTAATCAGTGACTGTTTTTTAACACAGCATGTTAAAGCACCAACAAGGGGTGAAGCCTGTCTGGATTTAGTATTCTGTAATAATCAGGATAGAATTGAGGGTGTAGAGGTGATTGAACCACTAGGGTCAAGTGACCATAATGTAATACAATTCTCAGTATTTTGTAAGAGTACAGATGCAAAGACTAAAATTGTTAAGTTGAACTTTGGTAGGGCTAATTTTGAGCAGATGCGACAAAGTCTAAGTAGGATAGACTGGGATAAGCTTTTAAATGTGGAGACAGTCAAGGAGCAGTGGAACAGGTTTAAAAATGTTTTACATGTAATGCAGGACAGATACATACCTAAATTTGGAATTAATAGGAAACTAAAAAAAACTCCACGATGGATTAATAAAGATTTAAAAAGAAGTTGCAAAGGAAAAACTGCTGTATAAGGCATATAAGACTAATGACTGCAAAAGAATCATACAGCGTATGAGAACATGAGGGCAACCATTAAGAAGGATATCAGGGAGGCTAAAAGACAGTTGGAGAGGAATATAGCAGATAAGGCAAAGAAGACCCCAAGAGATTCTTTCAGTATTTTAGTAGTAAAAGAACAGTTAAGGAGGAGGTCAAGTTCATCAGAAATAGTAAAGGGGAATTAAAAGATACAGACAATGAAATAGCAGATGCCCTAAACTTACATTTTTCTGAGGTGTTTACAAGTGAGCAAGTGGATAACCTCCCAGAGGTAAACAGGACTACTAAGGAGGTACTGAGGGATTTGGAAATTGTAGAGGGAGAAGTGCTGTTTTATTTAAGAATATAACTGCTGAAACAAAAGCCGCCTAACATGCTTACATTGACAGCCGCTTTGTATGGCACTGCTTCCGGTTCAATAGAATCAGTTCCGTTGGAATCAAAAGGTCGCCGAAGTTCGATCCTGCTCCTTTGAGAAGTAAACTGCTCTTGTCTTACTATTTAGAATAAAAGTATACATTTGATTTCGTCTGTAGCCGGTGCAATTTATGATCCTTGTAAAGGTTAGCTTTTTTTTTTTTTTATTTACTTTTGATTCCCTCAGTCGCGTTCAGAATCAATCCATTCCATGGTACACTGCAGAGCTATAGCGCGTCTTTATGTGAAAACAGCCATGTCAGATGGGGTTGTATGGATTGATTCTGAACGCGACTAAGGGAATCAAAAGTGAATAAAAAAAAAAAAAAAGCTAACCTTTACAAAGATAAATTGCACCGGCTGTTACAGACTGAAATCAAATGTATGCTTTTATTCTAAAATAGTAAGACTAAGAGCAATTTACTTCTCAAAACGGAGGGTGCAGGATCAACTCACACCTTTGATTCCCAAACGGAACTGATTCTATTGAACCACGGAGGCAGTTACAATAAACGGCTGTCAATGTCGCATGTTAAGGCGGCTTTTTGTTTCTGCAGTTATATTTTTGAATAAAAGCGCAATTGTTGTGTTATATTTGTACCTTTTTCTTTGATATTTGGACTTCAGGCTTCATACATTATATAGTTTATGCCTACATTTTGTCATCTACTACTAGAATATAAAAACGTTTCTGTTTTAACAATGTGTTTACACAGATTACTGTAGAAACGGAACAGACATGAAATGCGTGTGTTCCAAATAACGATCTATTATTTCCACTCTAAAACTCCACTTCACTCCCAGATACTCAATCAAGGCATGAGCTGAGAGAAGTTCGTGCACGTTCTAAATTGGTGGGGGGATGGAATAGCCGGCTGCTCCTAGCTTCTCTTTATCAGCACAATTAGAGGACAAAGGACGCTGGCGGAGAGGTGTGAAGGGGTTTAAGAAGCGATTTAAGGTGGGACAGAATTACGAGTTTTTTCGTAGGCTCTGGTAATTCTAGTGTTAAATAAGCTGTTATCAAACAAATCACAAGGACCAGATAATATTTACCCTTGAGTTCTTAGCGAGTACATATATAAACCCTTGACACATATTTTTAGGAAGTAACTGCGTACTGGAGAGATTCCAGAGGACTGGAAAATAGCAAATATCATCCCATTATATAAAAAGGGTGACAGGGCAGATCCAAGCAACTACAGGCTAGAAAGCTTAACATGCATCAAGGGAAAATTAATGGAAGGAATTATTAAGGATAAGATTGAGCAGCACATGACAAGGACAGGAGTTATTCTGAACAGTCAGCATGGGTTCAGAAGAGGGAGGTCGTGTTTTACTAACATGCTGGAATTCTATGAGGAGGCAACAAAAGGATATAATCAAAGTGGAGCATATGACATTATTTATCTGGACTTTCAGAAAGCATTTGACAAGGTGCCACATGAGAGGTTGGGCATCAAATAAAAAGAAGTGGGAGTTTTAGGGTGATGTTTTTAGAAGGGTGCAGAATTGTCTCAGATATAGGAAATGGAAGGTGATGGTGCGAGGAACCTCATCAGAACTGGCCAATGTTAAAAGTGGTGTTCCACAGGGGTCAGTGCTAAGGCCGCTGCTATTTTTAATATCTACAAATGATTTAGATAGGAATCTATACTAATAAAAGGCAAAGCCCTCACTCACTCACTCACTCACTCATCACTAATTCTCCAACTTCCCGTGTGGGTGGAAGGCTGAAATTTGGCAGGTTCATTCCTTACAAAAGTTGGGCAGGTTTTATATCGAAATTTTACGCGTAATGGTCATAACTGGAAGCAGTTTTTCTCCATTTACTGTAATGGAGATGAGCTTCAACGCCGTGGGGTTTTTCGTGACATCATCACGCCTCCCGTAATCACGCAGTACATAGAAAACCAGGAAGACCTCAAAAAGCGCTGAAGAAAACATGCATTATATAATTGAGAAGGCAGCAAACAATAAGAAGCGGCGAAAGTGACATATACAACCATATTCATGAGTTCTGCTACTTCGGAAACAAAGCACGATGTAAACCTACACTAAATTAAGTTCACAGACAGGCTGCCGCTGGCGTTTGTAATTTAGTGCCTGCCCATATAAGGCCGTCCGTCAGCGGCAATCCAATAGCAAACTGCCACTAAATATTCACGGGTGAAGGACTGTGCTTATGGAGAGGAAGATGAGATGGTCAGGGTGGTGTTTGACACAAACTCAGCGAAACTGCGAGAGAAAGTTTTAAGTGCCAGGACTAAGGTAACATTAAATACAGCCATGGACATAGCAGGAGATGGCACCAGCACAGCTGGGAACCTTCGATGCATGTACACCGAGTGGCTCACGTGAACTGGCGCAGTGCACAGATAAAAGCAACAGTTCCAAAGAGCTGAACAAAACCGAATTACACAATTGAAAAGGCAGCAAAAATATGAAGCGTCTGATACATACAAGCATATTCATAAATCCAACTACTGCGGAAACAAAGCACACGTTGGAAAAAGTCAATGTCCCGCTAAAGGAAGACAGTGTAAATAACCGTGCATGCAGTGTGTCAGGTCTCAGATAAAGAAGAAGACGAGCTGTTTATTGATGCAGTAAGAAACGAATCGATGAATGAAACCTGTCATCTTTACAGCGATTGACAAACACGGAATGTAACTTGAACACAACACATCCTACAAATACGAACCTGATTGAAAGAAATAATGATAATCAAATCCTTGATGACAGCAACACTCAGTAACACTCACAAAACAAATACTGTATATTGACAGTCATGTTACGTTATTTTTAAAATGTTCCCTTTTCTTTTCTAGCTTTTTAACACACTACTTCTCCGCGGTATATATATATATATATATATATATATATATATCCCGATCTACATACTCGAATAATGGATACTTTATTAGCCATCAATGATTGTTTTGGTAAAGCCATACTCAGTGTATTCATTAGATGAACGGTAAAAAGTAAGGCGAGGGAGGATGACTTATTGAGGCATGCAGGCTGTAGTGGCGTCAACTCTATCTGAATTGCGATCACATTTGAAAAATATATCTTTTCAAGTTCTATTTAGTCCATATGTGTCAAACTCAAGGGCCGGGCCACATCCGCCCGGCGTAATTATATCCGGCCCGAGATCATTTTATATACTGTATTATTGTTATTAAAGCCCGGTATATGAAGCGCTGGTAACACAATAAACTACAGATCCCATAATGCAGCGCTTCAGCTGCCTTGCCAACACTTACGCGCTAATCAAGTCTACCTTATGATGCTGCAAGTTATTGCGAAGCTAGCTCACACGATGCTGAAGAGAAAAGTTGATTCTGAAAATAGAGCCTTTAAAACCGATGGGAGGCTGAGTATATGTTTACTGAACCCGTGTGTCTCATTTGTGGAGCTAATGTGGCTGTAATTACAGAATTTAATCTAAGACGGCACTATGAGACAAAACATCAGGGTAACCTGAAAGACCTGAATGCAATGCAGAAGATACAGAAAGCAGAAGAATTAAATAAGAATCTGACACTTCAGCGGACGTTTTACCCGTGCACAATCACAAAGTGATTTCAATTGAAGCTGCTTTTATGGGAGACACAACCACTTGCCCCACTTTCCCTGTTGCCAAGTAATGTTAAACCAAGTCGTCACTACGGTGTTCCCAAATCGCACTTTGCTGATAAACTGAGCGCACTGAGTTTGCACGGCGCTTTGGTGACTTTGAAGAACAAAAAGTCCGTCTACATGCGGCTCGAACCTTGTGCATGTTTGGTAGCACATATCTGTGTGAGAAGCTCTTCTCAGTGATAAAGACTAACAAAACAGCACACAGGAGTCGCCTCACTGATGAGCACCTGCAATCCATCCTGAGAATCTCCACAACACAGAACCTCACACCAAACAGAAACGAACCTGTTGCCAAAAAGATGCCAGGCGTCCAGCTCTAAAATGACATATGAGCAAAGACAACTGAATGATTTGATTTGTTATTGCTGAAAGGAACACATTTTATTTATATTTCCAGGTTTTGTTATGCAGCATGTTCATATTTGAATTTGTATAATTTTTGACAGGATATATTTTTATGGAGAGCAAAATCTTTTGGGATATTTAAAATCTAAGTTTATTTTTATATATAAAATTACATAAGAGTAAAGAAATTTGAATGTTTGTTCTTTTAATGTTTACTTTATTTCTAACTTGTATAATTTAGACAGGATATATTTTTATGGAGAGCAAAATATTATAAGTTGTTTAAGGTTTGAGTTGATTTATTCAGGAATAATATTCCTGTCTGTTTTACCATTCCTACCAAAGATATTTCTGTCGACTAAATAAAAATTCCTTCTATTTAAAATTTAAATAGAACTTGAACAAATACGATAGTTCATAATATCCACGCAGACTTGCACGTAAGAGCGGAGTTATCCGTTTTAACAAGCAGTGTATTGCACTGATACTGAAATAGTTGTGTGTGTATATATGTAGATATGTATGTATATGTATATATATGTTTATATATGTGTGTGTGTATGTATATATATATATATGTATTTGTGTGTATATATGTGTATGTATGTATGTATATGTATGTGTATATATGTAGATATATATATGTATGTATATATGTGTGTGTGTATATATATGTGTATATGTATAGATATGTATATATATGTTTGTGTGTGTGTGTAAATATATATATATATATATATATATATGACAACAACACTCATCACTCACAACAGTGACAAAACAATTACATTGACAATCATGTTACGTTATTTTCAAAATGTTTCCTTTTCTTTTCATTGCTTCTTTAACACACTACTTCTCCGCTGCGAAGCGCGGGTATTTTGCTAGTCTATAGTAATAAAAGGCAAAGCCCTCACTCACTCACTGACTCATCACTAATTCTCCAACTTCCCGTGTGGGAGGAAGGCTGAAATTTGGCAGGTTCATTCCTTACAGCTTCCTTACAAAAGTTGGGCAGGTTTTATATCGAAATTCTACGCATAATGGTCATAACTGGAAGCAGTTTTCTCCATTTACTGTAATGGAGATGAGCTTCAACGCCGTGGGGCGGAGTTTCGTGACATCATCACGCCTCCCACTTAATCACGCAGTACATAGAAAACCAGGAAGATCTCAAAAAAGCGCTGAAGAAAACATGCATTATATAATTGAGAAGGCAGCTAAACAATAAGAAGCGAGCGAGTGACATATACAACCATATTCATGAGTTCTGCTACTTCGGAAACAAAGCACATGTAAACCTACACTTTAAATTAAGTTCATAGACAGGCTGCGCTGGCGTTTGTAATTTAGTGCCTGCCCATATAAGGCCGTCCGTCAGCGCAATCCAATAGCAAACTGCCACGGGTAAATATTCACGGGTGAAGGACTGTGCTTATGGAGAGGAAGATGAGATGGTCAGGGTGGTGTTTGACACAAACTCAGCTTAAACTGCGAGAGAAAGTTTTAAGTGCCAGGACTAAGGTAACATTAAATACAGCCATGGACATAGCACGAGATGGCACCAGCACAGCTGGGAACCGATGCATGTACACCGAGTGGCTCACGTGAACTGACGCAGTGCACAGATAAAAGCAACAGTTCCAAAGAGCTGAACAAAACCGAATTACACAATTGAAAAGGCAGCAAAAATATGAAGCGCCTGATACCTACAAGCATATTCATAAATCCAGCTACTGCGAAACAAAGCACACGTTGGAAAAAGTCAATGTCCCGCTAAAGGAAGACAGTGTAAAAAACCCGTGCATGCAGTGTGTCAGGTCTCAGATAAAGAAGAAGACGAGCTGTTTATTGATGCAGTAAGAAATGAATCGATGAATGAAACCTGTCATCTTTACAACGATTGACAAACACGGAATGTAACTTGAACACAACACATCCTACAAATACGAACCTGATTGAAAGAAATAATGATAATCAAATCCTTGATGACAGCAACACTCAGTAACACTCACAAAACAAATACTGTATATTGACAGTCATGTTACGTTATTTTTAAAATGTTCCCTTTTCTTTTCTAGCTTTTTAACACACTACTTCTCGCTGATACGCTGGTATATATATATGTATATATATATCCCGATCTACATACTCGAATAATGGATACTTTATTCGCCATCAATGATTGTTTTTGTAAAGCCATACTCAGTGTATTCATTAGATGAACGGTAAAAAGTAAGAGCGAGGGAGGATGACTCATTGAGGCATGCAGGCTGTAGTGCGCGTCAACTCTATCTGAATTGCGCGATCACATTTGAAAAAATATATCTTTTCAAGTTCTATTTAGTCCATATGTGTCAAACTCAAGGGCCGGGCCACATCCGCCCGGCGTAATTATATCCGCCCGCGAGATCATTTTATATACTGTATTATTGTTATTAATGGCCCGGGTATATGAAGCGCTGGTAACACAATAAACTACAGATCCCATAATGCAGTGCTTCAGCTGCCTTGTCGAACACTTACCGTGTTAATCAAGTGTAGCTTATGATGCTGCAAGTTATTGCGAAGCTAGAGTTATTGCGCACTGAGTTTGCACGGCGCTTTGGTGACTTTGAAGAACAAAAAAAGTCCGTCTACATGCGGCTCGAACCTTGTGCGTGTTTGGTAGCACATATCTGTTTGAGAAGCTCTTCTCAGTGATAAAGACTAACAAAACAGCACATAGGAGTCGCCTCACTGATGAGCACCTGCAATCCATCCTGAGAATCTCCACAACACAGAACCTCACACCAAACAGAAACGAACTTGTGGCCAAAAAGATGCCAGGCGTCCAGCTCTAAAATGACATATGAGCAAAGACAACTGAATGATTTGATTTGTTATTGCACGTAAGAGCGGGAGTCAACCGTTTTAACAAACAGCGTATTGCACTGATACGAAATAGCTGTGTGTGTATATATGTAGATATGTATGTATATGTATATATATGTTTATATATGTGTGTGTGTGTATGTATATATATATATATATATATGTATTTGTGTATATATGTGTGTGTATATATATATATATATATATATATATATATATATATATATATATATATATATATATATATAAGACAACAACACTCATCACTCATAACAGTGACAAAACAATTACATTGACAATCAGGTTACGTTATTTTCAAAATGTTTCCTTTTCTTTTTCATTGCTTCTTTAACACACTACTTCTCTGCTGCGAAGCGCGGGTATTTTGCTAGTATAAGTAATAAGCTGGTTAAGCTTGCAGATGATACCAAGATAGGTGGATTAGCAGATAATTTGGAATCTGTTATATCATTACAGAAGGATAGCAAATTTAAATGTCAGTAAATGTAAAGTATTACACATAGGAAGTAAAAATGTTAGGTTTGAATACACAATTGGCGGTCGGAAAATCAAAAGTACACCTTATAAGAAGGATTTAGGAGTCATAGTGGAATCTAAGCTATCGGCTTCCCGACAGTGTTCAGAAGCCATTAAGAAGGCTAACAGAATGTTGGGTTATGTAGCACGATGTGTGGAGTACAAGTCTAAGGAGGTTATGCTCAACCTTTATAATGCACTGGTGAGGCATCATCTTGAGTACTGTGTGCAGTTTTGGTCTCCAGGCTACAAAAAGGACATAGCAGCACTAGTAAAGGTCAAGAGAAGAGCGACTAGGTTGATTCCAGGGCTATAGGGATTGAATTATGAGGAAAGATTAAAAGAGTTGAGCCCATACAGTTTAAGCAAAAGAAGATGAAGAGGTGACATGATTGAAGTGTTTAAAATGATGAAGGGAATTAGTACAGTGGATTGAGACGGTTATTTTAAAATGAGTTCATCAAGAACACGGGGATACAGTTGAAAACTTGTTAAAGGTAAATTTCGCACAAACAATAGTACGTCTTTCTTTACACAAAGAACGACAGACACTTGGAATAAGCTACCAAGTAGTCTGGTAGACAGTAAGACGTTGGGGAATGTTTTTTTGGAAGAAATAAGTGGATAGGGCTGGCGAGCTTTGTTGGGCTGAATGGCCTGTTCTCGTCTAGAGTGTTCATATATATATATATATATATATATATATATATATATATATATATATATACACATATATATACACACACACATATATATGATTACTGCCCTATAGCTCTCACCCTTGTTATCATAACATTCTTTAAGAGGCATTTGAAAGCCGGATTTCCCATATCACAAGACCCTCTCCAGCTTGTCTATCGCCTGAACCATTCTACTGTAGATGCCATATCATCTACTCTTCATCTGGACAAGAGAAACACTGATGCTGGAATGGCTTCATTGACTATAGTTCAGCTTTTAACACCATCATCCCTCAAAGGTCATAGGGAAAATGAGTTTGCACTTCCTATGCAACAGGATGCTGGACATCCTAACAAAGAGTCAGTATGCATCAGAAACACCATCTCCAATACCATTACACAAAGCACTGGTGCCCCGTATCCCCAAAAGCGGCATACTAGGTGCATTTCAGTTCACCCTGTTGATATAAGATTGAACAGCAGCATACCAATTGAACACCATAATTAAGTTTGCAAATGGCATAATGGTGGTGGGTCAGGTTATAGAATGGAGATATAATGATTGGGAGATTGGTGAAAATGCAACAATCTGTATCTTAATGTTGACCAGATAATTGTTGACTTCAGGAAGGCTCATGCTCTCCACACCCGACAGCAGAATGAGGGCTCTGTGGTGGAACTGGTCAAGAGCTCCTAATTCCTTGGTGTGCATTTGGCAGTTGACCCTACTTGGTCAATTAACATCACCTCCATAGACAAGAAGGTGCAGCAGCACCTCTACCTCCTTCGGCAGCATTTTCACCACATTTTATTAAGTGCTATCTGACCAGCTGCATCACTGATTTGGGAACTGCAGTGTCTCGGACCATAAGGTCCTAAAACAGATAAGAGCACACTGCAGAAAATAGCATTGGGACTTCTCTGCCCTCCATTAAAAACATATTTATAAAGTGTTGCATCCTCAAAATATATAAAATTGTTAAGGACTGCTCCCGCCCCTTACACGGTCTCTTTGTTCCAACTATATTTGGCAGAAGGCACTGTAGCATTCAGACCAGTTCTGTCAGGTTCTGCAACATCTTCTACACCTTGTCTGAACTCTGTGCTGCCCCCCTGCCCTTAGTTCTGCTCATAGTATCTTATGTATAGGCAAGACATTTGTTACATTTAGTACTACTGTTGTTTTTAATTATATGTTGTTATTATTTATTTATTACTCTTAGTATAGATTTTTACCTGCCTTGCAATTGTCCTGTGTTTATGTATATATGTTGCTCCGTGGTTCTGGAAAACGTTATTTCATGCTGCAATAATGTGTATGAATGGTATAACAATAAAGTCACTCAACCTGACTTTACTTAAAGTATACTGGGTCTGCCTGAATTCTGCATATTCGTTCCTGGTCATGTGGACTAGTCGATATCAATGAGTGTGCTTAACTAAGAATAATTACCTGTTTTAACACTGAATACTGAAAATGAGTCAGTAATACTTCTTAATTAACAAAAAATATTTTGTATGTCATGTGCTATAAAATAAATAATATCAACCCTCAAGCCAAGGCCTAAAAATCTGAAGGTATAAACACTGACCTTTGCATCACTCAATCTCACTGTTTCAAATTATCTATAGCAAATAATTGGATTAAAACTAAACATTTGCTTTATTTATAGATTTCTGTTACTGGATTGTGTGCAGCACACTCTTTTCTTTTTGGCTATACAACTCTACCATCCACAACATTTGCTTTTTGCTTGCTGCAGTAATCACTGCAGGATTAAATGTACACCTATAACATCTGTTCAATTTTGTCACTTGACATGCATGCCTAACCTCTTCTTCAATAGCTGTCACTAGAAGAATGGAACATACAATGTTACCAACTGTAGCAGGCAATACTTTTGAGAAAGAAAAAAAAAACAAAAAACACAATACTATATTCATAAACAATTGCCATGAAAACTCATATCATAAGACACCTTGGCAGATTCTAAAAAATAATAATAATCAGAACAATACATTTAAAACATATACATTATTTATAGTATTAAAACACAAGCTACTTAATAGATGTGCTCATGCAAACATGGAATCAGTGAATGGGAAACCAAACCTGCAGGTTTACAAATTCTTACCAACTAACACCATACAATAACTTTGTTGTTGTTGAATATTTCCTTAAGCTCCATATGATCTGTTTGACCGTAATGTTGATATTTCAGAATGCAAACTATAGACCTCGTCCTGACTATACTGTCTTTAGTGTGAGTAGTAGTTAGTAACAGGATTTGAGCCCACAATCTCAGGGTTTGAAATCCAAAGCCCACACTACAGGCTTGATTTTAGACTTCAAATAATAATAATAAATAATGAAAAGTAAGTGATAAGAATAATAATATTACACAGATAGTGGCCAATGATGATGTATATCACAAGTGGCCAATGATAATGCATACCACATCTTTGTGGGGGCAGTTTCTTTCAAGTATTAAAAGTGAGAGCCACCAGAGCACAGGAGTCATACTGCTTATACATAAAACACATTTGCTTTATTGCCATTAAGAAATTTGCTGACAAATAATTTATATTGTGCATGTGGGCAGGCAATAGAAATCCTAATTACAGTCAAGTAACAATAGAATTTTAAAGGGTCTGACTCTGAAAACATTCGCAAAACACTACGTATGGACCCATGCTTGTGGAAAAACACAGACGCAGGCAAATTGTTTTAATGTACTTTACTACGAATACTGGCAAACAATTAAAAGAAATCTGATTTGATATTTATTTCAAACATTACATTTAGGGTTTATACGCTTACGATCTGTGCACGCCTTTTAATTTCAAGAAATTAATTTTGTTTGGGTATGTTGATATCAAATGTTTTTGCCTTTACTATGTAAAATAGTACAGTTAAGCTACAATTTATATATTAAAAAATGTACAGTGTACTGTCTATATTACTATTATTATTCATAATTATTACTTGTCTCATTATTATACTTTCCACACTTCTGACTTTGTACTTTTAGTGTTTTGCACATTTTACAGTAAAAAGATGGGATTTAATAAAAATGTAACACTAAGGAGGTTAAATTAAGCTTGCAAAATGTAAGTGGATCCCTCTGTAATTTCAATAATGGAATCACAGCAAAAACAATATTACTAAAACAAATCTTCCATTCATTTATGCATTTTCATATCTGATTATCCAGTACGGGGTCACAGTTATCAGGTGCCCATTGTGACAGCATTGAGCTACAGACAATATCCAACCCTGGACAAAGCACCAGTCTACAGTATGACAATGAAAAGTTTATACAGTATTTAGTTATTTAATTTTCTTCTATTATACTATTATACTAAAGGCATTATCAAAGTGTAAACATTTAACATTTTACTGTTGATACTGTAAAACTAAAATCAATCATAAAACAAAATATTATATTTGTCTACAGTACTGTATATAATGAATACATTAACTAAAATGTATGTAGTAAATACATGAAAACCTACAGTAAAATATATAGCAACTACTCAGTAATTACAACTTACACATCTAGTCATACTAACCGGCCGTGTTGATAACAGATTCCTCAGGAGCCCCAATGTCTTCATTAATACATTTACATCAGGGTCAGACAGCAGTCTAAATAGTTGCTCTGTGCTTAGTGCTCGCAGAATATCCATTTTAGTTTTTTGTTCAGCCTGGAACGCCATATTCTGGGGAAAAATAACATAAAATAACCGCAAAAATTAAATCAAGAAATGATCATCAACATTAAGACATTTGAATTACTTTTGTTTTCAGAAAAATGTACTATTTTAACAAGACGCAAAAGGCAGCAGAGCAACTTGAATACATAGTGTTATATGCTTTTCTTATTCTTACTATTTTCAAAATTTAAGATGCTCACACACATTTAGTATACTCTAAATTTTATAGTAAAGGGATAACCACATTGTCAATGCATTAAATTAAATGCCATGGACTTGAAGTGAAGGCTGCTGTAAACGTGTTACTTTAAGTTTCATTGTGACTTACATTATCTTTTTGCTTTGCTTTATAATTTTAAAGGAAGTCTGCTCTTATTGTCACAGTAAAACATGTAACAGAGAACATCACAAACAAGACTGTCTGGGTCATTACAAACTTTGGGTCTTTAATTCAATGGTTAAACTTTCAATTTTTAAAATCTTATACAAGGCAGTAACTATAAACACAACCACAAAGAAAACTACATGTGAGTATCCCCTTTGCAAAACCCTGATGTTTTAAAGTGAGTATGAAAAGAATGTACAGAGAAAAGAATATACAAGATATGAACATACTCAACTACACATAATGAGTGAAGAAAATTTCAGATACTCAGTTTCAAAATTATTAAATATTTGAGATATTATCTAATAATCTTTCTATTATACTCACATTCTCCAAGCATACCCTGTCACCAAAATTTTCTGGATTATCAATGTGTTCATACTTACACTGAGCCATTACAGAAAAGTATTGTGGAGGATATATTTTGTTAACCACAGAAGAGGAAAAAAAGTGCAATTCTCCTCAGTGTTTAGAGGTGGAATTGATAAGGCTGGCCCAATTGCTGAGATATACAAAAACATACAAATAAAAGTCTAAAGCTATTCGTTCAAATTTTTGAAACAAATTAAAAATTGTGATGTGAACAAGTGCAGGCAAAAGGCTGATCAAATACAAAATTGGACAAAGTCTTTAAAACAAAGTGGCAAGGAAAACAATTTTAATCAAGAAAACCAGACTGCCTGATAATAAATTATTTACAAAAGACCTGCATGAATAAAAGCAAAATGAAAAAGTGGGCTGCATGGCCTTCAAGTAACAAAAAAAGTTACTGACATGGATATCCAGCAGCCAAACAATGAATTTACCAGTCAGTAACTGGCAGAAGTACTTATTAGGTCTGAGTGGTATTCCAGTACTAAAAAAGTACCAAAAAAAAAAAAAAAAAACAGTTTTAAAATGGTATGATACCAACATTTTGCCAATTTTGGAAGAAGTAAAAAGTATTTCTGAAAGACCTTGAGCTTGGCTCCTCATTCTTTCAATCTCCAATGTGCTATAGACTCCACGAAGGACAAACCCTCCCCTGCCCCTTTAATGTACTAGAGGAGCATTTCTTAAAACTATGGGTTGTCACTTGATTGTGTAGTAACATTACAAAAATTCATTCCAGTTTGAGATCTGTGCTGAGTGATATGCTTGACGCTATTTTTCACATTGTTTATTGCAACAGTATGTGAAACAACTCCATTGATGCATCATAGACAGCTTTTATTTCTGTGGCATGAAAATATGTTTTCCTCAACACCCATCTCACAAACTATTAAACATTCAGCTTGAAAAGATATATAGCAAAGATGTGTATAAGAAAGGGAAAGAAAAAAGGAAATTGATAGACGAGCTTGTGAGGTGATGAGACTGTGGCGCTAGACTGACAAAAAAGAAAAACATTTTCCAACATAGCAGGCATAATAGAGATGCTTTCCATGGCGCCTGATGTGCTGCATACCCATATGCATCTAAATTGCATTTTGTTAAGTTTGAATGCTGTATACATTTGTATAAGTCAAATAATTCATGAGTCGCTATTGTTTTGTGATGAACCCTGTTGCTAGTGGCATTAAACTAAGTGAAAAATTCAGAGCCCTGTAAAAAAAAAATCAGAATGTAAATAAATCAGCTGACGGCCTCTAATCAACATTTATAACTTAAACTAAATCTGTTCAGTAAGGAGGAGTGAATTCCACAGCTAAATTAATAACAAGGCACTTAACGAACAAGGCACTTAACGAAGTGGACAGCAGTAGAATGCAACCAAGCTCATAATATCACAAGACAAGGAGAAACACGATTGCACAATACAGTAAAGTGAAGATAGATATAGATACAGGCACATACAAATTTATTTATTTATGTATATGTTCCCCTATTGAGTTAGTTTTGCAAATGTTTGGTACAAGATGCATTTTGATTGCTGTAGACTCCATGCATTCAACTCTCTCACAAACAGAGTTAAACACTTTTATTAAAAAAAAAAGTGTTGCTTTAACATTTGCAGTGTTTTCATTTAATGACAAGACAAACAATTCTTAAGATTTTTTACTTTCAACTGTAATCCGCGCAATAACGTGACATGGAGCAATTTGCTGCGGTTCCTTGAAAGAATTTTTCTTTTTTTTTTTTCCTGTAAACATGCTATCAAAGTCCTGCATGTGCTAATAGTTTTAAAAGCAAACAGGAATATGATTTCCACTGGACTTTGCATTTTTCACTTCATAGTACCTTTGTGTAGTTTTCCACCAAAGCACACATTCCCGATTTTGGTGAAGGTCTAGGTCATATGTGTTTTAAGGCATTTTAGCATGGACATGGATCTTTTTGAAAACAATGTGAAAATTCCAGTGTGTGGAGATGAGTTGTCATTTCAAAACTCGGTTCTAAATTGAAAATGTTATGTGCACAATTCCCATAAGCCATCACATTCCTTTCAGCACACTTTAGACTTCATGTTGAACAAACCACCATACCTTTCCCCTTCTTGTCTTCAACATGCTGTGGACTCTACAGGGAAGAGCAAATTTTGACATACTTGAGAATCCAAAAGGAAACCATAGCCTGCAGCAAAGTATGGAGGTGCGTGTTTATGTGGCACACAAGGTTCAATACACATTTGTGCAGTGTATTGGGTACAGTAGCGATTGTGTGACCCAATTGGGGAAGGAGTATGACGGTAAAATAGGGTCATGGGGAGTTGTCTTATTCGCTTCATTACTATTTTGGTAACTGTACTTTGATACCGATACCAGCTTTTGGGCCCAAGTAAAATTTTAGTATCAATACAACACTAGTATCTACATGAAGAAAGCACAGTTACAAATCTAAAACAGCTGACCCAGAAGTTTTCCCATTTTTTTCAGATTATTACGGTCACATGAACAGAATAATCATGAAATTCTTACTTGCATATGCTAATTAACATGCAACACATCACAATTTACAAACCAGTGTGACAACTGTCATAGTGTACTTACATATGTATGCTAGTATTCCTGCAAATGATCTAATCATCAGTAACTTAAGTGATTAAGCGGATTGTTTGTGAAACTTTCTCATCATTCAAATGTGGGAAAAAGTGCCTGGAAATTGTACTGATTTTGAAAAGAGTGCTCCTTCTTTATCCAACCAAAGGAAAAAATGAAAAATTAAGTAACAGTTGTCATCAGATGCAGACGTGACACTGTCTACTTCTCCAACACTATTTTTAATTTGTAGTAGGAGCTGAGAACCTCAGTATATCAGATTGAGGAAAATAAGACAAGTGGATTTGTTTCATTAAAAATGAGCTTAATACATAGCTACAAGAAACCAGTAGAAATGCATCTCTGACTCATATCTGTGGTAGTTCATCTCTGATTTGTGGTAAAAAAAAATTGTACCAAATGAATAAATAAAAGAACAAACACAGCACTCATTGTATCTCCCCAATTTAATTTTTTTTTACATACTCAAAACAAAAATACTTTCTCCATATTTAGCACAAGAATACAGTACACGGTATAAATTTCAGTATAAATTCACCAAATTATATGTAAGATGCAATACCACTGAAGTTTACGGTTTATATCATAGTTTACTTTAAAGTCATATCTGTTTACTTTCTTTCAATTATTTTTTTTTACTAAAAATATGAAATATTTGGAATTTCATTTTTTTGGCCTAAATTTGATCAATTAGTTAATGAATCAATTCTCCTCCTCCTCTGTATTGATACATATATAACCTTAACCTGCAAAATTAATAAAAAATACATTTTCAGACAGAAATTACTTAAAAGACAATCAAGAAAACCAGTGACATGCTTACTGCTTACATGCCAAGTCTTAAACTGTTTACAGTACTGGTTATCTGCAAGTGCTCAAACATGCTTTGAGTTGAAATTTCATTGTCAAATTCATACATAGAAACCCGAAGACATGAGAGAGGAGTCATTACTGATGGAAAGAAGACGTAGAGGAGGATCATGCAAAAGAGCAGTTTGACAATACCAGAATGTTGAGGGGAACATTGGATTACATCAGTGACTAACTGCAAGACTCTCTCAGAAAAGTACATGTGTAAGGCACAACACTTCAGAAAATACATAGCAATCAGGTCTTTTTGGCAGACTTTTTTTTTTTTCTTTTTTTTTGGCATTTCATATTTCTCTAAAACAATCAAATCCATGTTTAGTTTTAGTACAAGTTTTAACTGTAAGCCTATTTGTGAGATGGTTACACTTTAATTTAAATTACCCCTTAGCCAAGAGTTGCAGTTATCTAGTCTTAATGATTTGTTTACCTTTTGCAGAGTCTGTGTTTCCTATGTTATGCCAGCTTCATGGTGATGATGAGGATGATTACTATTATTATTGGTGGATTATTATCAATGTTGTAAGCCTAAAATATTTTTGTCCTCCACCTTGTCAATGTTTATGATGAGTCAGTGCCCATGTCCTTAGGTACAGTTTTTGACGGCTATAAATGTTTCACTTCATTAAATGAAAGGGGGCCAAAAAACAAATCTTGCACACCTCCTTAAAATAAAAATAGTTAGTTGTGCCCCTGGTTTAAAACTCAAAGTAGGAAAAAGTTTTTAAACAACAAAAAATTACCTAACAGAAACATACATTTTGATACTATAACAAAAGCATCAGATTAAATCAATGGTATTTTGCAGAGTTTAGGTGTTTATAGGTAAAAAATGTTCATTTTAAAAGCTTGTAGTTCATGGTTTAAACTGAACAGAAAATTACAAAAGTTTTTCTTTAAACAAAATGTATGAACAACCGAGCAACTTTTAACTTTAAAAGAACAAAGCTAAATAATTCAAATTTACCCAAAATCTGATCAGATAATGAGTGCAAGCTGTCCATAAATGTTCATAAGATTCAATCCATTCATTCTCAAGTTAAAAACCTTTACCAAGTAAACACAAACACACACACAATAGCCTCTAAATTAGTATTTTTAGAATGTAGATATATACTTCAGTGTGCCTTGACATGGACTGAAGCCCTATCCAGCGTTGGTCCATGTCTTGTCCTCAATGTTGCCAAGAAAGGCTCCACCACCCAACAACGCTGAACTGGATTAGGCAGATTTGGGACAGATATATTATGTGTTAAGACATTATGACTCATATCGCCTATTTGTCTCAGAGGGCAATTTAATCCATTAATTTGCAGTGTTGTAATGTAATGAAGTAATAATTCTTCATTATAGTACTTAAGTATTTTTTGGGAGGATCAGTACTTTACTTGAGTTTATATATTTCTGACAAGTTTCACTTCACTATATTCCCTAAGTGAAAAGTATACTTTTACTCCGATACACTTCCCATAAGAATCTTCGCTACAAAAAAAAAAAAAAAAAATATTTATTATATATATACACAGTATATATATATATATATATATATATATATATATATATATATATATATATATATATTTTTGTGGAAGCCGGCCCGGACACAGACAGGCGGACATGTTTAAATCACCCTCAACATGTTTATTATATATATTTACAAGTTAAAGTGCACCTCAAAACCCCCAAAGTCCTAGCCACAACAAAATGCCTTCACTTCTCTTCAGGCCGCTTCCTTGCCTCCACCAGAGACGTCATCATCTGCACTCCTGACTCCAGCCATTGAATGAAGAGAGGCGGCCCCTTTTATAATCACCCGGATGGGCTCCAGGTGCTTCCAAGCAATCTTACACTGACACGCCCCTGTGTGGCAGAAGTGCCGGCTGTATCCCCGGAAGCACTCCAGGTGTCCCTGCTCCTCTTCCCACTAGAACTTCCGGGTGGCGGAAGTGCTGAGGTCCAGGGCATTTTAGGCACGGGGCGCCCCCTGCCGGTGACCACGGGCCCCTACAGGTAGAGCTTCAAAGCTCTGTACCCGTGGCTCCCAAAGGAACCAGGGTGGTCGTCCCGCCCCATGTGGTCTGGGGAAGGCTATATATATATATATATATATATATATATATATATATATATATATATATATATATATATAAAATATATTTATCATACACACACACACCCACATACAGACCTACTCCGAAAATAAGCCCTAAAATGATTTTCAGATGAAAAGAAAGGCGCCCAAGGTCAGGTTTATACTTCACGCGATGCGACGCATGTGCCCGAAACATCCATTAAATTCCGAGGACACCTTTCCACAATATCTCTGAAAAGGGTGTTTAATGATTACATCCATCAATCAGGGGATGCGCCCATTCCAGCAGCATCGGCGTATGACAGAAACAAAATTCCTGGATGAGGCATCAGCTCATCCGAAGGTGAACACAAGCACACACACACTAATGTCATTGTAGCTTCACCAAACCCCCAAACCTTCTTGGCTTTGGATGGAAAACTAAGCACACTGTGGAAACTCACCAGGAAAACATGCAAACTCCAGGCAGGGATCACAAGAGACGGGACTCCCTGCGAGACAGCAGCTCTACTGCTCTGCCACCACGCCGTGTGTAATTATTAGCAGTATTCATTATTTAAACAAAGTTAACGATTTTTCTGTAAAATGTAACATACATATTTTAATGCATTTCATCATGAAAGTGATATCTATACTAATAAAAGGCAAAGCCCTCACTGACTCACTCGCTGACTGACTCACTCACTCACTCATCACTAATTCTCCAACTTCCCGTGTAGGTAGAAGGCTGAAATTTGGCAGGCTTATTCCTTACAGCTTACTTACAAAAGTTAAGCAGGTTTAATTTCGAAATTCTACACTTAACGGTCATAACGGTCGACAATGTCCACCATGTTGAACTTTCTTATTTATGGCCCCATCTTTACGAAATTTAGTAGGCGGCTTCCCGGCGCTAACCGAAACTGATGTACGTACTTATTTCGATGGTATGACACCAGTGTCGGCATCCATATTGAACTTTCCAACGTCACTAATTTTCCAACTTCCTGTGTAGGTAGAAGGCTGACCCCCATCTTCACGACATTTGGTAGGTGGCTTCCCTGCGCTAACCAAAACCGATGTACGTACTTACACTCACCTAAAGGATTATTAGGAACACCATACTAATACGGTGTTTGACCCCCTTTCGCCTTCAGAACTGCCTTAATTCTACGTGGCATTGATTCAACAAGGTGCTGAAAGCATTCTTTAAATGTTGGCCCATATTGATAGGATAGGATCTTGCAGTTGATGGAGATTTGTGGGATGCACATCCAGGGCACGAAGCTCCCGTTCCATCACATCCCAAAGATGCTCTATTGGGTTGAGATCTGGTGACTGTGGGGGCCATTTTAGTACAGTGAACTCATTGTCATGTTCAAGAAACCAATTTGAAATGATTCGAGCTTTCTGACATGGTGTATTATCCTGCTGGAAGTAGCCATCAGAGGATGGGTACATGGTGGTCATGAAGGGATGGACATGGTCAGAAACAATGCTCAGGTAGCCCGTGGCATTTAAACGATGCCCAATTGGCACTAAGGGGCCTAAAGTGTGCCAAGAAAACATCCCCCACACCATTACACCACCACCACCAGCCTGCACAGTGGTAACAAGGCATGATGGATCCATGTTCTCATTCTGTTTACGCCAAATTCTGACTCTACCATTTGAATGTCCCAACAGAAATCGAGACTCATCGGACCAGGCAACATTTTTCCAGTCTTCAACTGTCCAATTTTGGTGAGCTTGTGCAAATTGTAGCCTCTTTTTCCTATTTGTAGTGGAGATGAGTGGTACCCGGTGGGGTCTTCTGCTGTTGTAGCCCATCCGCCTCAAGGTTGTGCATGTTGTGGCTTCACAAATGCTTTGCTGCATACCTCGGTTGTAACAAGTGGTTATTTCAGTCAAAGTTGATCTTCTATCAGCTTGAATCAGTCGACCCATTCTCCTCTGACCTCTAGCATCAACAAGGCATTTTCGCCCACAGGACTGCCGCATACTGGATGTTTTTCCCTTTTCATACCATTCTTTGTAATCCTTAGAAATGGCTGCATATGAAAATCCCAGTAACTGAGCAGATTGTGAAATACTCAGACCGGCCCATCTGGCACCAACAACCATGTCACACTCAAAATTGCTTAAATCACCTTTCTTTCCCATTCTGACATTCGGTTTGGAGTTCAGGAGATTGTCTTGACCAGGACCACACCACTAAATGCATTGAAGCAACTGCCATGTGATTGGTTGATTAGATAATTGCATTAATGAGAAATTGAACAGGTGTTCCTAATAATCCTTTAGGTGAGTGTATTTCGGTGGTATGACGCCACTGTTGGCCGCCATATTGAACTTTCCAATGTCACTAATTCTCCAACTTCCCGTGTAGGTAGAATGCAGAAATTTGACAAAATTTGGTAGGCGGCTTCCCACTGTCAGCCGCCATATTGAACTTTCCAACGGTCTTTGTTACTTATGGGCCCATCTTCAAGAATTTTGGTATGCGGGTTCCCCATGCTAACTGAATCCTACTTACATACATATATACGTCCATAGCTTGCAGCTCGGTCACCGTGTCAGGCAGCGTTCGGTCCCCCATCCCAACGCCTCCCACGTTGTTGGCTGCCTGCCTATATAAGGCCGTCCGTCGCTCCAGTCTCTACATTCCCTTCCTTGCTTCGCCACGGGATTCACGTCTCCCTGCTGATAACTACAGCCTTTTTATTTAATCCACGGCTTCTCCGCTGTTTTATTGTTTATTTATTACGATTATAGTTATTGTTTAGGTATTTTAGACTTACTTTACATTGTTCAGGTACCCATTTCCTTCATCATTCTAACCGTACCCCCATTAACATGTCTATCGAGGTGATCACCATCGATCAAAGAACTGTCACTTACTGAGTGGTTTCCATGCCCAGAGATGGCACCTGCCTTTTCCATTCTCTTTGTTACATATTGCACGGCCATATCAGGCTCACTCTTGATATCCGTAGGAAAATTGTGTCTTATGTATTGAATGACTGGGACAGGTTCAAGGTGTGGACTGATGGTGGTACAGGAGATAATTATACTACACAGGAGCACTATAAGAGTGAAATGCTTAAGCCCTTCAGCTATGCATCTGCATATGAGTTGATGGCTGCCGCTGAATTGTTCGGTTGTCACTTTCAGGTGTACCGAAATGGCTTAATATTTTACACCTTTCGAAAACCGCCAATGCCTCTTAAACATCTTAGATTCACAGGTGACGATTTCAGTAGTGGACACTTTGATGTTTATGAATGTTTAAACTCTCAAAAGCTGGATGTGAAGTTATCGATGAAACCGGTTGTATACTTACAACGCTTGACAGATGCCGAATGTCTCTTCAACACAAGTCCTACAAATACTGTCTTAATTGAAACAAACCATGAAACTCAAACCGATTATGACAGCAGCAATCCAAGCTGTGAGATTTGAAACAAGATTACTGTTCACATGGCCAACTGTACGTTGCATGCTCAAGAGTAGGCTCAGCGCACAGCTTGGTCATATTACAACCGGAGGGCCGAACTCACAATGTGGTATACAAAGAGATCCTTAACAAATAATTATTGGTATATTTTCCCTTAGTTAAAAAAGGTTTAATTTTCTTCTTAATAAAAATTTTAAGGCAGCTCTTCGCCGCTGCGAAGAATGGGTATTTTTCTAGTCAAGTATAAATCTAAGAATTTTAAATGTGCAGAGAGCTGGAATATCATAAATTTAATGTGTTCCGTGTGGCGATCTATTGCTGCTGTCAGATCAGGAGGAAGCCCCAAAAGTGCGCAAACACGTTTACTACTATAAATTTAAATGAAGATAAATAAACTAAACTCACAATCTCACTGGACACAGCCTCCTCCTTCTTCCATTTGTTGATATGCGCTAGTCAGTTAATAAGAGTACCGGGTGACGCAGACACTCACTTCACTCTCACATGTTCAGCTTTGCTCCTGTGCAGATAAAAAAAACAGCAAAAAACCCCTCTAAGGCGAATAATGCTGTAAAAAGCACTGCACGGCCCTTACTGGAAATTAAAACTACATTTTAGGAGTAAATGGTACCAATGGAAAAGAAATACTCAAATGATTCAAAATCACGCAAAATAAATGGTGTTTCCAAAATGTTTTTTTCTTTTTCTGTAATACTTACATGAGAGCAATATATAATAAATATATGCCTAATGACTTCAGAAGAATACCAGTCCTTTACAAATACCTGTCTTACGGGGGTTAAACAGTTTTACAGATGCAAGAATTGAACTGGAGTGGGGCTTACACTTATAAAAAAAGCACTCTGTACATGTAATGTGCAGAATATTCAGTTGTGTAAGCACTAAAGAATGTTATGAATATTATGAATAATTTCTTGTCTAAATTATGAAAAACAGTTCACATGAAGAAAGTTTCTTCTTTTAATTATGAGCAGGTAAACAGACAAGTGAACAAAGTTTTAGCAGACCATACAATTTACCACAAATCCAAAATGCAAGTAAAAAAGAAGCATCTTTTAGACAGCTGGATAAGGAAGTGACACAGCATGTAAGGAATAATTTTTCAACTAATGAAGTAACTTCTACTATTATTTACTATGTACAAATAAACTTCTTGACTGTATGTCTAATTATGAATGTTGTATGCTGTTAAATGAGTCTAAAAGAAAATAGGCCTTCAATATTTTATGCATCAGGGACTAATCAAACTAGCTTAATTAATTAAATTAATGGAAATAATTTTTTTACCACATACCTTTTATCAGCATAATTATAACTGGGCTGCTGGTATGTCACAATACTACTTACATTGAACTCTGTATTTTAATTATCATTACTGGATGAGCAAATAACATGTAGCAATAACAACAGTACAAGGATGTCCATGAACTTTTTTAAAGATAGATACCAATAAAACATACCTTTTTTCAAATCTAATTCAATTCAAGCTGTTTGACAGTCTTAAAAGTTATATTGAGCCGTATCATCAAGAGTTAAATTCAGCAATAGCCTAAACTTAATTTTACCACCTAACAATCCAGCATGCAACCCTACCTCCATTGGTCTGGCTGAACAAAATTGCATGAGATTGTAAAGTTCAACAGATATAAACTCAACCATCTCAGATCACCTGTCACAAATGTTTATCTCATGTACAACAGAAATGCACAGGTTATCTTCTGAAATTGTCATCCTAAGCACACCAAAGCATTGTTAAAACAGTTGGAAAAACCCTTACCTTTGTCAAAATGATTTGTCTGTGATGTCAGATATTGTGCTAGAAATTATCAGATGTTACATTTCTATATTAGTTTATTTTCTTGTACTGTAGTATGGACTGCCTCTCAAATTTTACTACCAACTTTTATTCTGTTCTAGTCCCAAGCTATTAACATGATCTGAGTTTCTGAATTTTCATTTGATTTATAAAACATCTAAATTATTTTGAGATCATCCCTGACAAATACACTGTATTACTTTCTATTGTGTTATTGTTTGTGGAATAAGTAACCTTTTGAAGTTAAATGATGTAAAAGGCAATATAAAAAATTATGATTACAAAGTTTTTAACGTATTGAAAGGAAGATTTTCACTAACTACATTTAACACTAGCTTTGAAAACCTTGCTGTACTCCCTTTCAAAGATTCAAGAGGACACTGGGAAAAAGATTCAATTAATATATCAGAAAAGGAGTGGAAAGCAGAAATGCAGAGAATTCACTCGAGCTCCATATAAATGTAAAGCATACAATTTTACAACTCAAAATTATATATCGAGC
This sequence comes from Polypterus senegalus, assembly GCF_016835505.1. NCBI lineage: Eukaryota > Metazoa > Chordata > Cladistia > Polypteriformes > Polypteridae > Polypterus > Polypterus senegalus. The sequence goes on along the minus strand of NC_053159.1, from coordinate 70,285,748 downwards.
ACATCTGTCTCAAATAAAACTCTCCAAAATGTTTTCAGGGCATCATCCAACCTGCGAATGCTGCAACCAAGTCCCAGCCTCACTGGGTCATATGTTCTGGGCCTGCACCAAATTAACATTATTCTGGACAAAAATTTTTAATTACCTTTCAGACAGCCTTGGTCTCACAATCCCTCCTAACCCATTAACAGCTGTGTTTGGGGTTCTTCCAGAGGGGTTTAAAGTGGAGAAAGACAAACAAATTGTGATTGCATCCAATACACTTTTGGCACGCAGACTTGTTCTGATAAACTGGAAGAACCCAAACTTTCCTCTTTTAAGTCAGTGGGAAACCGATGTGTTATACTATTTGAAATTGGAAAAAATCAAATACTCAGAGGATCCGTACAGACTTTTTTCAAAACATGGCAGGAACTAATAAGTTATATTTTAAAATAAGCTCATAAAGCACAGAGAATTTATTAATTTAGGTATATTTACAAGCCTTAAATTTCACGCCGTTTGACTTGCTCTCTCTCTCTCTCTCAGGGGTGGGGATCAATCTGTCCTTAACTCAATTTTTCTTTTTGTAAAAACTTGATTGATTTGTATGGATTGCAATAAAATTAATAAAAGAAAAAAAAAAAAAACCTTCCTGTAAACCCTGGTTCTTTGTAGGGCCGAGAAATTCATATTCACAATTAAAATATAGTGGAATATGAATTGACATTTTGAATATATAAATCTGAAATTTAAATTTTAAATATCTCCAGCCAAGGCTGTGTTACTCAAAACATCCCTATATAACATGTCAGGATTTTTCAATTTCAAGTTTTCATTTCCAGCAAAAACTCTCTTTTGCGTTGAACAGCAGATCCAGTCATCACTGAGATGTACCTGTAGAGATTAAACTAATAATAATAATAAAAATAATCTGCTGAACAATTTGTGTTGTTCAGATGCATGTTAAAATCGAGAAATGCTGCTATCCTGCAAGGAGAGGCTTAGTTGTATTTATTTAAAATTACCACATCCACAAAATTGAGTTTTCAACTTATATTAGTAGTATTAGCACCACCAAAATGGGATACAAAAAGTGACTTCTGTTTGAATGCTACTATTTTCCTGATGCTGCTGCCTGGCAACTGTATATAGCTATAGAACTGGAAGAGATAATAGAAACATAAAGACAATCAAAACAAGTAAATCTGATCTAAGCCAGCGAAACTTAGAGAAAAATAAAAACTTAGGTATCAGCCTTAACAAAAGGATGTAAAAACCAGAAAGCTACATCATTTGCAAGTATAAGATTAATGTTATACAATGACAGCAACTACAGCAAAATTGCAATCTATTTCCAGCAAAGTGACTTGAAACAAATAAATACATAAACAATCATTTTCTTTATTCTAGATGTAACTTCTTCCAAAAATCATGCATTAACCATTAGATCAGGGGTGCTCAAACTCTTTCGGCTTGCGAGCTACTTTTAAAATGACCAGGTTGAAATGATCTACCTACATTAAAAATGCTATATTATATATGCTGTATATATATATATATATATATATATATATATATATATATATATATATATATGGAGTATACTTTATACATGAAATGTATACTGTCGTACCTTGCATAACTGAATAACTCTTAATGGCACAATAACAATTCAATACATTTATGGTCACTACAGTATTTGGATTTAATAATCGTCATGTGGGAAAAAGCTGACTCGCATAAATAAGTAGAGCCGAATAATGCAGTCAAGAAGCTTTTGAATTCAGACGAGTGAAAAATGACGGCTGTCCAATTAACTGCGATTTTAGTTCCCTCTATTTTCTCTTTCTCAGATCGCTTTTTGGAAGGACGTCAGTTTCGTAGTTTTTATGAAACTTCGAAAGTGCCTTTCCACATTTTCTTTGTTTGGAATAGCAATGATAGATTGACAGATCAGACAAATGCACTTCGATTGTGACATTGTGAGAAAAAAATCTTCTTCCAATTCCACATCCAGCCCATACCCTCCCCAAACATTTTTTTTTTTAAATCCCTTCTTTAGTCGATATAAATTGGAAGGTTAATTAGATCACTGAGATAGCCAGAGTTTTGCAGTAGCTTGTGCATTTGATCGTGTGGGCGGGATGACAGAAGAAAAGAGATCTCAGACTGGCCACCCTGTATGTCAATCAAGTGGCAAATGCCATCGGGAGGATATGATACACTAACGTTTAAAATTTTTTTTTGATTGTAACGTGATCTACCTGCACTACCTTTGCTATCCATCGGTCGATCGCGATCGACGCATTGGGCACCTCTGAATTAGATAATGTTAATTTTCAAGACTGTGTGTAATTTTTGATAAACTACTTTTGCGCTAAAACTAAAAATTATGCTTAATTTGAATTTTTTGTTTACAACTGTGTTATGTCTGAATTTACGCACTGACACAATAGATAAATTGAGTTTAAAGTGTGATGGATTTCACTCTACGGTATGAAATTTTACTTCAGTTTTTTTTTTTTATTCTAGTAACTTAAATTTATAGCTCTTGGGCCTTAGATTATCCTGTTATTGCTAAGCAATAATTACATAACTTTAACAGTTACTAAATGGTGTTCTGGTACTTTCTGTTAGGTAAGAAATTACAATATTTTATTTATGTAAGAATCCAGCTATTACTCATCACAATTTGTGCATTTCACTGTTTTAGTCTGTTCAGTTTTACAATAAAAAATCCATTGATGAGCACTGAAACATGGCTAAGGGTTCCAGTTTTGTAACCTGTCTTTTAATAATTGATGGATACCCAAGATTTTGCTAATTGTTGCTACTTCAACAAAAAATAATACATATTAAATGCAGCCAAAAATCTTTGGACACACATAATTGCATGTTTTTATAATCTTAAAAAAATATTGATTTAAAGATGATTGCTTAAATACCTAATATTTATTTCTAAAACAAATGCTAAACTATGTCAATTTACAAATTTCCTTTGAAAACAAAACAAAAATAATCATTATATCATCCTAATTACTATGTGTATATCTTTAAAAAATTATCTTTAAAATGTTGTGGAAGTTATATACTTGATAATGTGTTTGAGACAATTAGTTGTGTTCTGACAAGGTAGTGCTGAATTGCAGCAAAGAATCCACTGCAAAGGAGACAAGTAAGACAAGACAACACAGGCATTGGACATTAGACCATTGTAAATTTTCCTTTGATCTCACAGTCCACACATGTGATTTTCAGTTCTATCTGCTTTGTCTACATGAAACACAGAGAAGGCAAATAAATGCTGACTGCATGTATAGTTACCACTGTGAAGCATGAGGATGGTGGTGTGATGGTCTTAGGCTGTCTAAAAGCCATCTGATAAAGCTGGAAAGTGAAAAAGAACTTCAGAGGATAACCTGGCCTCTACAGTTGCCCAACCTTATAGAGAGCTTGGGCTGGGTTGGACTGGAAAGTAAAGGAAAAACAGCCAATATGTGCTCAGAATATGTGGGAACTCCTGTAAGCCTATAATATTATAAAAGCATCACAGATAGCTAAAACTCGTAAAGCAGGTTGATAGGATGTCAAGATTATGAAAAAGGTGACTGCTTTGAAGAATCTAAAATATAATTATGATTGAAAACTTTCTTGGTCACAGCATAATCTCATATATATTGTTTTATAGTTTTCATGTCTTCATTATTATTCTAAAATGTACAAATGATGAAAAAACTAAAAACCCTTTCATGAGTAGGTACTGTATGTCCATACATGTATACAAAGAGACACAGACAGACAGACTTCTTTGTCAGTGTGTACTTGGCATTACAGAAGCACATGATTTGGGGAGAACTGAGCAGTTTCTTCCACTCCATTAATCACCTGTCTTGTAATACTCAAGATAGTTATAAAAGTTTAAGTACTTACCTAGGCACATGGATGGCTAATGAAAACAAACATTGCTTATTTTAGGAACGAAAACTGTGTTTAATAATTAATTAGTTTTTAAAGGTTAAATGAGCTCAGTGCAATTACATGGAGGTTTGCACAGATGTCTGCACTTCGAGTGAACCCTACATGTTAGGTCTTCACAGGTAAATAGTTATTTTAGGTTTGTATCTGATAAGAATGAAGTTTATTTATTTATTTTTTTAAAAGCTAGTATTGTTAATTACTCTATATGACATATCAATCTCGGAAAGATTTAACTGAAAACATAAAACTAATACGACAATGCTTATTGATTTTAAGTAGACATTTTGAATTTCAGTGAAAAAGGAAACAGTACACACAACACATTCTTGTCCCTTTAAAACAATTTAAAAACAAATACATTCTAATTTAAAAATAACATTTTTCATATTTCTTCGATTTATATTTCTATTGTTGTTTGCAAACAGTACAGAGTCTGCTATTCAATACATTGATTTGTATACCTAACAGTTTAAAGTCAAAGGGCAGCAGAAGAAGAGCCCCGTGCAATACCACCACTTTTCAGTGTACCCCGAGTGGCAGAATAGCTGTAAAAAAAGAATCTGTCAGATTACTGGACTATTTACATTCTACAATTCACTCTTTCAGCTTAACATATTCTCCCAGCATTTTAAAGGCATATAAAGTGTTCCCCCACATTCTAACTCTTTATTTAATCTTTATCTTCTTCTGATTTTTGACTAAAGCACAACAGGTAAAACGAAAAGGATGATCTTTCTGGTATTATGTTAAATAGCTCTTTTGCCTTCCGGTAAGGGGACCAGGGGCACCCCCCAGTCATCCCTTTTGAGTTTGCATGTCTCCATGTCTGCATGGGTTTCCTCCAGGTGATCTCGTTTCCTCCCATAGTCCAAAGACATGCAAGTTAGGAGCACTGGTGATACCAAGTGTGTGGTTCAGGTGTGTGTGTGAGTGTGTATGTTCACCTTGCAATGGACTGGCATCCTGTTCAGGGTTTGTTAGCTGGGACAGGCTCCAGCACCCACTGTGAACCTGTTCTTGACTAACTGGTTTGAAAATGACTAACTGACCATTATGCTAAATGTTATAAATATGTGCTCCCAAAGATGTCTGCTTTACAACTCAAAGTCCACATAAAAAAAACAGAATTGACTATCACTTACCATGAGCGCCCATATGCCATTCACTCTGAGCGCTGGGCTTTCACTCTGGGTGAGGTTACAGAGCAGTTCAATTGCACCAGACTCCAATATTGGCTGCAGGAAGAAAAAAAAATATTTGATGAATTTTCTTTGCTGCACAAGTCAAGGAGTTTTGGAGTACTGTGAAACAGATAATACTGTAGCAAACCCTGGTAACAGAAAATCACAATTTCTGCAAGTTGCAAAACAACTTTTACCAGCAGCCGGCATTTGGAGCCTCAAATAACATAAATATGCCTGAATGAAATTACATACTTTTGTGAAATGTAAATTATATTATATGTAACATAACAAAATCTATGCAGAACTGGTTAAAAACTGCTCCAGTTATGTAATGGTTAAATTAAAAAAAAATTAAAAGAGAAAAAGAGTCAACAGCCTTACTTTAAGATGGGAATATCAGAACCTAAATTTTTGTGCCAGAAAGAAGCCACACTCAAAATGAGCCGAATAACAAAAAGCCACAAGGAAGAGTGCACCCCACCACAGGCAATCTCGTCACTTGAAAACAGAGCAACGACTTAACATTGAATCTTTAAGGTTTAGTTTCATAAAACAGCTTTAACTGCACCATGAAAATTAAAACTGTAACAAGCCAATGAACAAGCAGCAAGCTTGCTTATGTTCATCAAGACAAGGAATAACTTCATCATGTAAACTTCAAGCTTTTACAAGATATTGATTAAATTGGAAACAGAACAGCTTTGAGACATAGCACACTTACTGACCCCTTGCCTGCATACTAGATAGAGTGAGAGGACAAAGCTGACTATAACATCAAGCTAAAATTCCAAAAAAGATACACTAAATGTAAAAATAAAATCAAGAAACTCCAAAAAGCCACAAACTAAGAATAACTGCTATTGTGAAATATTGGTGGAGGAAGTACTCAAAAAATCTACTTAAGTAAAAGTACAAATAACCAAGCAAAAACATACTCTAATAAAATCTTAAGAATCAAATTAACCTATTTAAGAGAATGTAAGAAAATACTTGCTTGAAAATATACTGAAAGTATTAGAGTAACAGGTATTCCCTGATTCAACAGTATAATATGGCGTTAAGGTGTGCCTACTGAATGTATACTGTGTTAAATATAAAAAAAAATTACAGGTTGTGTGATTTTAATTTGCAACGGTTAAGATTATGATGATAACCATATCAGTTTAATATTATGTTTAGATATTCTGTTTAAAATAATTCCAATAATGAATTGTACAAAATAATTAATGCATTCTAATATAAATGTGTTGTTACTGTATTGTATTAGGATGGTTTTGCTCAAAATAGAATGAGTCATGAATCATATGGGTGCTACTTTCACTTGCACTTTAAAACATCTAAACGACAGAGGCTGACGGCATAATGCATGTGTTTTAAACCTCTAAACCAGTCGTTCTTAAACTTTTTAATCTGAGGACCCAAATTAGAAAATTGGTGCTGTACTGGGACCCAAGAAAAGGATTATCATCATAATGTCGACTCATAAAGAGACAAAAAACAATGGCCATATAATAAAAATGCACATGTTTTCTTTCCCTTTAAAGCATATTTTCTCACATGAACATTACTAAAAGATAAAAGTAGGAGACTAAAGTATTATTACAAAACATTACTCTTTATTTCAAAAATGTTTATTCAGAGAATAGTTATGGGGCACCTGGGCATTGGGGACAATTAAGCACCACCTAGTCCACCTAAACTGTATGTCTTTGAACTGTGGGTGGAAGCCAGCACCAGGAGGAAACCCACACAAACATGTGGAAAACATATAAATTCCAAACAGAGACGACCTGGGGCTCACACTTAGAACAACTATTACCATTCAAAACCGTAACAGATTTTGAAAGTGTATCACTGCCAGTGAAAATGCCTAATTTAAGCTTTAATAAAGCTGAGAGAAAGAATTATTTGGGGTGTGGCACAATTAATATATATATATATATATATATATATATATATATATATATATATATAAAATATATATGAAAGGTCAATTAACTTTGCCATTTTATTCATGGCACAAGTTAAGGAAAGAAGTAGCTAAAAAATTAAATTATTCAATGCTGCTTGTTTACATATATTACCATTTTTAAAGTATTGTGATTTTCTGTGTATTGCGATTCCAAATGTAAGGGTTATTGCTGATTTGTTTAATTCAAAAGGGAATTTCTCTCCAATTGTGTACACTATAATTAAATATATTAAAATACATGTATTTTTTTATTGTGTCAACAAGTAAATGCCATAACTGTATCTATAACAATGGAAATGTATGAAATTAAGAAATGGGTCTTCAATTCTGATGCCTCTCCCTTCAGAATGACCAAAGAATAAAAAAAATGCAGTTGTCAGAAAAAAAAGTACACACCCTGCACTTCCTCACCTTGGGGGTCGGTAGTGCAGCAGCGATTGCATGTTGCTGCTCAAGGAAACATTCAACCATATCAAGTGCATTGTTCTACCGGGTTGGCACATCGGTAACCAGCTTTTGCTGTGGAAGATCCATTAATTTCTGCTTTTGCTGCAATGCGTGAAGGCCTTGGGTACTTCTGTGGGAAAACCCAGGGACGCATCTTATTGTGCACTGGCCGGTAGATTAATTGCAGGCTGACCCTACAAGTTTAATGTGTGTGCATAGCATTTAATGTGAGAAAAGCCAGGTACCTGAGCTGCAACAAGCATTTTTGCTGCGTTGTCAGTGACTAACACTAGATCTTTTTCTTTAAACCCCTATTCCATAGTGACATTACAAAGTAGCACCAGTATGTCTTTTATGCATGAGGATACGTACAAGTGACGTGCAGAATGATTCTGTTTAGTGATTCGATTCATTTTGTTCAATTAACCAAAATGATTCAAATCTTTGAATCACTGATTTGTTCACATCAAAAAACAGATATTCTAGTTTAAAATCTAGAATAGTATCATAACAATGTAACAACTTTAACCACCACTGAAAACAAAAATTACTAGACAAGTAAATAGTTTACTTTTTTATAGCAGTCACTATTGTTAAACATAGTCTCTGATTCATCCCTTTCTTTTTTGATTCTACACTCTTCCATTCAATATAAATTATTTTTATTTGGTGTTCATTTTATATAGGGCTTACTTATATTTCTGGACAGGAGGAAAGTTCTAGTTATTATATTGTTTTATATACCTGTGTCTTGTGCCATATATTCATTTCTACTATAAATAATGTGATGGTGTAATGCACTGTATATTGTGTTGTTTAATTCCATGTACCTTATTATATGTATGGATGTAACAATAAAAGAAATTCCTAGCGCAAGAATCCCTGAAGACTATGAAAAAACTTGTAATCCTGGGCCACTTTAACACTAGAATAACCAAAGCCTACGGAAAAACTTGTAAACCCGGCCCACCTTAAATCATTTTACACCTCTGTCTTGTAAATGTGTCGATAAGCCCAAGCAGCAAGCAGCCTGCTATACCAACCAAACCCCCCAAGCCACAGAACGGGCAAAATGTTTTCCCAGTTCAAACCTTGAATATCTGGGAGTAAGCATGATGTGTTCCGTGTCTACAACAATCTATGTAAATTAATTATTAAAACAGAAATGTTTTCATGTTTTAGTAATAAATGACAAAATGTAGACATGAACTGTATAATGTGTATGACAGCTTCCGTATTGCAGCGGTAAGAACGGCTGAGTTATAATCCTGAGGTTGCGAGTTCAAAACCAGCTCCCCCACAAATTTACAGTTTTGAATAGAGAGCTGCTCTTATTGTTAATATTGTACAATAAAAACATACATTTGATTTGTGTCTGTAACAGCTGGTGTAAATTTATAGTACTTGTAAAAGTTAGCATTTTTTTTTTACTTTTATTCTCTCAGTCACAATCACGATACAACACCCACCCTCCACTCCAGATCTGACACTGTTAGTTTTTATCTGAAACTGGGAACAACTGTAGATGTGGGTGGTGTTTTAAAACAATGGAACTGGAAATTCTCTGATCTGGAGGGATAAAAGCTGACACACAAACGCTGGTGAATCTTCATTATCTCACCATCATTTCAATTGTTTTTTATATTTATTGAGTGTTCCTGCTCACGCTGAAGTAGTATGCACCTTATGGTCTATGTTGTCAAAGCTGCTCTGACAAAAAACAGACACATAGGTATATATGAGATTTGGAATAACTCATTTTATGACCTGTGTAGTACATTTTGGAAAACAGTGTGGCACGGATACAACATTATTCATATTAATTTGCATGCTTTCTTGTGCTTATAACTAGTGAACGCATTTTTGTTTTTTTTCCCCGATCTTGCCCAATCTTCACATTTTGGTGCATGGTGTTGTTGCTTTGTACTCCAGGACATGCAGAGGAAAGAATAGTACGGAGAGGTCAGTTCCGCACTATATACAATCATCAAATTCAAATGTTAACAGTTCCCACACACCCAAGGACTGTCCTTCCTACATTTATGACATGTGCACCTGTTGCAATGTACGCACTTCTCTCTATGCTGTGGTTCCTATTACAATGAAGGAGCGCCGGACACTGACTGAGTTTGCTTTCACTTTTCATAACAGCAGATTTCAAAGTACAGACCTGTAGTTGTTCTGTCCTGTTACGTGAAATTTGGGGTAATTCTTGTTTGTTTCAAGCATGATGGAACATCACACCATGCTAATTAGTTGTTGAAAACCTGTGTAAAGACAGGAGTTTCAACTATTTGGAACAGATTTTCAAGTGGGAGGGTTAGACAACAACTTGGCCTTTTGTTTTTAAAATGAAAATAATCGAGTTTTCATGTCATTTACAAAAGCATCTTTGTCCACACTAAAACACCAGAAAATTCATATGACATAGACCAGTGGTCCTCTATCATGGTGCTGAAGTGCCACAGTGGCTGCAAGTTTTCCTTCCAACTAGTTTCCTAATTAGAAGACAGTGCCTTGCTGATAATGAAACTTGATATTTAACTATTTAGCTTGATGCCTATGATTTAAAACACCAATTAACACTCCAAAGGTGACATTCATCATTCAACAATTCACAACACATGTTCTACATGAACTTATTACCGCAACACACCGCAGACTAATCACATTAAAATCTGAAACAATGCGGCAATGATACAGGTTTCTTGCAATATGTGGAGAGATGGTTACAGAGGAATGGGCTAAACGCATCCAGGATACAGCTTACAAAAGCCTTAAATCTAAGCGGGATATATATAACAAAAAATGGAATAAACTTACCGAGAATAAGCATACTAATGAACCACAATCTAGAGACCCAAATAAATCCACCTTTAACAGAGTCAACAAAACTCTGAATAAGTTCCAGAATAATAAATACATAAACTTACAGGATTATTAAAGAATGAAATCTAATGATGCAAACAGCCATTCATTCTATGGCCTCCCTAAAATAAATAACACCCCTCTAAACTTCTGGCCTGTGGTCAGCCTAACAGGTGGTACAACTTATAACATCTAAGAAACTTTTTCAAATGCTCAAACATTTAACATATGATTCAGAATATTCTGTTAATAATGAAGATATGACATTGCAGCATCTGAAAAATGTATCCATCACTGAGGATGAGATCATGGTCTCATTTGATATCTATGTCACTGTACACCATGATTTCAAATCATCTGGCCACAGAAACTCTATAAACAATGCTAAATAATGACCCCACCATAACAGCTGGCCAGAAAAGTCATAATGCATCTAATATGACTTTACCAGAAAACTCAGATTCATTTTAATGGAAAATACTACAGACAGAAAGGAAGTATGCCAATGGGACACTTAACTTTGTTGTGCAGTAAAACTAAACTCATCGTTATCGGACAAGTCATCGTGTCATTGTTGGTGAGTAACCATAATTAATTTTCTACTTACAGTACTTAGTACATGTACGTACGTTTAGTGTCACTGTACGCACATTTACTGTATACAATTTTTCTTACATTGTACATATTAATAAAGTATCTATCTATCTATTTATTGCTGGTGGCCTGTCTATCGTAATGGCTGTAACATATGTGATATTGGAGACACTCGATATCTTTAAAATAATATTTAGGTTTTACTGTATATAAACAGTGTGTTTACATACATGATTTCAATGAATTTTACCTAATAACTAAGAGAATACAAAGGGTTTATGCAGTATAACTGTGCAGGGAATATTTATAAACAGTTTGGGAGAGTTTATAAGGGCTTAATATATATATAAAAATAACCATACAAACATATGGTTTCTACTTCGCGGATTTTCACCTATCGCAGGGGGGTCTGGAACGCAACCCCCGCGATTGAGGAGGGATTACTGTACTACATTGAAAATACATCTGTCATATTAAAAAGTAACAGCTCAATGATTTCCACAGCTACATCAACGCTCTGCATTCTCTGCAATCCAGTTCACCTTGGCGAAAAAAAAAACAAAAAAAAAACGGTGCATCAACTTCCTGGACATCTCCTTTGAAAGAGGTAATGATGCCACGCTGATTACAGGTGTTTATCAGAAGGAATGCTATGTAGACAAAATATTGCACTTTGCTAGCAATCACCCATCATCGCATAAATGGAGCTGTGTTAAGACACCCATTGTAATACAAAGGAGACTAAAAAGAATAAAAGATATTCAACAGAAAATGCTTACATAGGAGACATCAGAGACCCCAGCAAGCAATCAGCTGTAACCTGTCCCCCAATCTCACTTGGCACAGACTTCCTTATAATCATGGGGAATCAGAAGGTACAGCACCTATCTTTTCCAGTTCAGGCATCAGCATAGAACACAAGCCTATAAACATTCTGCACACAGTCCTTTTCAATGCTAAAAGCAGGAAACTGGCAGCAGAGACACAGAACACTGTTTACAGCATTCCATGTGGTTCATGCCCAGCTGATTATATGAGAGAAACATAAAAACACTTCTAACATGTATACAGGAATATAGAAATCAGAAGGAAGGACCCATGGTCTCTGATTGACATACACACGAGTTAAACCGGACACACATTTAAATGGGACTGCAAGTAAAATTCAAGGCTAATAACAGAAGTTCCAGCCAGAGAACTGGCTGAATCGAGGCTATCCAGTGAAAACGGCTTTAACTTACATTTGGACATGAACCCAGCATATGCAGACTTGACAAGAAGAACATAAACATAATAAATAAGACTTTATGAACAAACCCTAAGATTCTTACCTGATTAATCCCCCCTCTCCCACATCCACCTATTCAGCCCTCCTTATCTGATATATATTATTTTGGATTTCTGTATGTCTAATCATTTTCCTCTGATGAACACTCCCGATAGGAGTTGAAAGCTGAGGAATAAAAAACTATTTTAAGATACATGATTCATTTTCTCCCTTTGTGGATCTCCATCTACAAAGAAGGAACAATATCCATGTGTTTTGTGGACCATAACAGATTTAAACTTGATGGTCTTTCCAATTCCCCCTCTCATTTATTTCTAAACATTTTTTAACACAGATACTTCATGGTGCATATGCACATGTTTAAAAGGAAGAACATTAGCTGGAGAGCTGCAGGCTTATTGGTTATCTGCATTTCATTATTAACTAATGTCTGGTTAAGAAAACAGGTAACAATTAAAACAAAGGCAGATGCTAAAAACAAAAATAGAAAATTAAAGGTTCTGAATTGTAACAGGCAAGATAACTAAAATTAAGCCCCAAAACATATTGCTTTAGTAGTAAATAAATGGTTTCGGAAATTGGTTGAAGTGAAAACTTGCAGCCACTGCCGATCTCCAAGATTGTAATTAAGGACCTCTGACCTACAATGTAACTAAAATTAATGAATGAAAGCACAAGGCATATAGTTAAATATAGTAAATTAAATAAAGTTTAAATATCTGCTGCATTATCAGCAAGGACTGAGTTCTAATTAGGAAACTGAAAATGTCTAGCCACTGCGGCCCCCCAGGACTGGAACTGAGGAACACTGACATAGACCTTTGCCTACACTGAGCATGCACACTATGGTGCAAGACTCCCTAACACTAGAATTACCAGAGCCTACGAGAAAACTGGTAAGTCCGGCCCACCTTAAATCGATTCCACCTCTCCATCAGCATCTTTTGTCCTGTAAATGTGTTGATAACAGCAAGCAGCCTGCTATCGCACCCCCCCACCACCGCAGTTCAATTCGTAAAGAAGTTTCTCAGTGTGCTCCGTGTTCATCTTCGAGTGAAGTGCTGGAGCTTTATAGGGTTCAAAAAAAGTACATTGTCATTTGGAATACATACATTTCATGTGTGTTCAGTGTCATCAACAATCTATATAAAATGTAGACATGAAATGTATAATGCGTGAAGCCTGAATACAAATATGGAATAAACACTTTCACAAAAGGTACAAGTATAACAAAACAAGTGCACTTTTATTCAAGAATATAACCGAAGAAAAAGAAGGCAGGTTACGGTTGGCGGTTGATATGACAGCTTGCGTGGTGTAATGCTAAGAACTGATGCCTTCCAATCAAGAGGTCGCGGTTTCAATATCAGCTGCTTTCCAAATTTACCATTTTGAGTACTGAGTGGCTCTTATTGTTTATATCATACAATAAAAACATATATTTGATTTGAGTCTGTAAATTTATAGTTAAAATTAGAGTGTTTTTTCAGTTTTATTCTCTTACATTTTAGCAACCCACACCCCCCTCCCAAAAAAACAATGATTGTAGGGCGTCTTTATATAAATACATGGTATATCAAACAAACTTCTTTGTTACACCTCCTCTTTATTTGAAAACCATGTCAGATCTTGTGCACGAACGAGTCTGGGAAAACTGTGGATGCTGATGTGAGTATTGTGCATGATTGAGAATGACTGTGGATGTCAATTTTTTATTCAGTTTTAATCTTGAGTGCCTCTGCTCACACTGAATTAGTATGCATCTTCTGATCCATTATGTCAAAGAAGCACTGACAAACAAGAGAGACTTAGGTATATATGACATTTGGAATAATTCATTTTATGACCTGTATTGTACATTTCGGAAAACGTTGTTGCACTAATGCAACATTATATTTATTTGCATACCTTCACGCGTTGTAGTCAGTGACAGCGTTTGTTTTTATTTTTGTTTTTTTTCTGATCTTGGCCAGTGTCCACATGTGCTACATGTTGGTATTTCTTTTGAACTCCAGGAGAGGACAGGATGGTACAGAGAGGTACCATCACTCACGCCCAAGGTCCGTCTTTACGACATGTGTATAAGGTGTGAAGCCTGAAGTCCAAATATCAAATAAAACTTTCACACAAAGTACAAGTATAACAAAACAGGTGCACTTTACTCAAAAATACAACCAAAGAAAAAAGAAAGCAAGTTACAGTAGGTTTTCTTTTTTCTTTGGTTATATTTTTGAATAAAAGCGCACTTGTTTTGTTATGCTTGTACTTTTAAAGCAGGTTACAGTAGGCTTCCCATGGGCTCACCACCTATGGGAGGGACCAAGGGGGTTGGGTGCAGTGTGAGTTGGGTGGTGGCTGAAGGCGGTGACCTTGGCGGTCTGATCCTCAGCTACAGAAGCTGGCTCTTGGGACGTGGAATGTCACCTCTCTAAAGGGGAAGGAGCCTGAGCTGGTGCGCGAGGTCGAAAAGGTTCTGGATAGATATAGTCGGGCTCACCTTGACACACAGCTTGGACTCTGGAACCAATCTCCTTGAGAGGGGCTAGACTCTCTACCACTCTGGAGTTGCCCCCGGTGAGAGGCGCCGAGCGGGTGTGGGCATACTTATTGCCGCCCGATTTGGAGTCTGTTCATTGGGGTTTGCCCCGGTGGATGAGAGGGTAGCCTCTCTCCGCCTTCGGGTGGGGAGATGGGTCCTAACCGTTGTTTGTGCGTATGCTCCCAACAGCAGTTTGGAGTACCCAACCTTTTTAAGTCCCTGGAGGGGGTGCCAGAGGGCATACCTTCTGGGGACTCCCTTGTACTGCTGGGAGACTTCAATGCTCACGTGGGCAGTGATGGCGAGACCTGGAAGAGCGTGATTGGGAGGGACTGTGCTAATCATGGATTGTCCATAACAAACACCATGTTCAAGCATAGGGGTGTTCATATGTGCACTTGGCACCAGGACACCCTAGGCCTCAGTTTGATGATCGACTTTGTGGTCTTGTCATCGGACCTGTGGCCACATGTCTTGGACACTCGGGTGAAGAGAGGGGCGGAGCTGTCAACTGATCACCACCTGGTGGTGAGTAGGCTTCGATGGTGGTGGGGGAGGATGCAGGTCAGGCCCAAATGTGTTGTGAGGGTCTGCTGGGAACATCTGGCAGAGTCCCCTGTCAGAATTAGTTTTAACTCCCACCTCCGGCAGAACTTCAACCACGTCCCGAGGGAGGTGGGGGATATTGAGTCCGAATGGGCCATTATTCCGAGGCTTTATTGTTGAGGCGGCTGACCGGAGCTGTGGCTCCAAGGTGGTCAGTGCCTGTCGTGGCAGGCCAAGCGGAATGCGGCTTCAGTTGTTGCGGAGGCAAAAATTCGGGTGTGGGAGGAGTTTGGGGAGGCCATGGAGAACAACTTTTGGACGGCTTTGAGAAGATTCTGGTCCACCATCCGGCGTCTCAGGAGGGGGAAGCAGTTCAGTGTCAACACTGTATATGGTGGGGATGGTTCGCTGCTGACCTCGACTTGGGACGTTGTGGGTCGGTGGGAGGAGTACTTCAAAGACCTCCTCAATCCCACTAACATGCCTTTCAATGAGGATGCAGAGCCTGGGGACTCGGAGGTGGGCTCCCCCATCTCTGGGACTGAGGTCACTGAGGTGGTCAAAAAAACACCTTGGTGGCAGGGTCCTAGGGAGGGTGAGATACGCCCAGAGCTACTCAAGGCTCTGGATGTTGTAGGACTGTCCTGGTTGACACGCCTCTGCAGCACTGCATGGACATCAGGGACATTGCCTCTGGATTGGCAGACCGGGGTGGTGGTCCCCTCTTTAAGAAGGGGGACCGGAGGGATCACACTCCTCAGCCTCCCAGGAAAAGTCTATTCGGGGGTCCTGGAGAGGAGGGTCCGTCAGATAGTCGAACCTCAGATTCAGGAGCAACAGTGTGGTTTTCGTCCTGGTCGCGGAACAGTGGACCAGCTCTACACCCTTAGCAGGGTACTGGAGGATGCATGGGAGTTTGCCCAACCAGTCTACATGTGTTTTGTGGACTTGGAAAAGGCATTTGACCATGTCCCTCGGGGAATCCTGTAGGGGGTGCTCCAGAAGTATGGGGTTCCGGACCCCCTGATAAGGGCTGTTCGGTCCCAGTACAACCAGTGTCAAACCCGTTTCCAGTGAGAGTTGGACTCTGCCAGGGCTGCCCTTTGTCACCGATTCTGTTCCTAACTTTTATGGACAGAATTTCTAGGCACAGCCAGGGCGTTAAGGGGGTCCGGTTTGGTGGACTCAGGATTGGGTCACTGCTTTTTGCAGATGATGTTGTCCTGTTTGCTTCATCAGGCCGTGATCTTCAGCTCTCTCTGGATTGGTTCGCAGCCGAGTGTGAAGCGGCTGGGATGGGAATCAGCACCTTCAAATCCGAGACCATGGTCCTCAGCTGGAAAAGGGTGGAGTGCCCCCTCAGGGTTGGGAGAGAGATCCTGCCCCAAGTGGAGGATCTCAAGTATCTCGGGGTCTTGTTCACGAGTGAGGGAAAAATGGAGCGTGAGATTGACGGGCGGATCGGTGCGACGTCCGTAGTGATGCAGGCTCTGCATCGGTCTGTCGTGGTGAAAAAAGGAGCTGAGCCGTATGGTCCTACCCTCACCTATGGTCATGAGCTATGGGTAGTGACTGAAAGAATAAGATCGCGAATACAAGCCGCTGAAATGAGTTTCCTCCGCAGGGTGTCTGAACCCTTCCCGGAAGACTGAGCTTCTCACCCTATATTTAAGGGAAAGCCCAGAGTAGAGCTGCTGCTCCTCCACATCGAGAGGAGTCAGATGAGATGGCTCGGGCAAATGATCAGAATGCCTCCTGGACACGTTTAACCGGGAGGAGGCCCCGGGGAAGACCCAAGACATGCTGGAGGGACTATGTCTCCCGGCTGGCCTGGGAACGCTTTGGGATTCCCGGAAGAGCTAGAAGTAGTGGCCGGGGAGAGGGAAGTTTGGACATCTCTGCTCAAGCTGCTGCCCTTGCGACCCGATCTCGGATAAGCGGAAGAGGATGGATGGATGGACGGATGGTTACTGTAGGTGAGTGATACAACAGCTTGCGCATTGCAATGCTAAGAACTGCTGCCTTCCAATCAAGAGGTTCTGGGTTCGATGCTGGCAGCTTCTCAAGTTTACCGTTTTGAGTATACAGCTGCTCTTATTGTTAATATTATACAATAAAAACATACATTTGATTTGGGTCTGTAACAGCCACTGTAAATTTATAGTGCTTGTCAAAGTTTGTGTTTTTTTTCTTATTCAGTTTTATTCTCTCAGTCGAGTTCACGTTCGCCCCGATCTGACACTGCCGTTTCCAAATAAATACGTGCTATAACAGAGCTGAAATCAGATTGGAGAAAGAGAACAGAAGCCCTCCCCGCAAGAAACACCCACTCACATATAAGAACAATGCAGCTGAACCAGGCGTAAAGAAGAAAGATGGCACCATTTGAATACAGGACAAAGTCCGGCGTCATCCTGCCAATCACCTCTCCTTCAAAGAAACAGCACGGCTTACAGAGCTCGCCAACACTACACCGTCCAGATCTAAACACTAGCGTGGTGTATGTGCCCAAAAAAAGTCTAACTGCATTCTCGTACCATTGCTAGCATACTAAAGTGTCAGCAGGTATTTTTTGTGGCATTACACGTGTAATTTGTGAACATGCCCTTGTCGATCAAACAGAGGAAGCTCTGCAGATAACTTGTGAGTTTACGCTGTAGGAAGATAAGTAAATAAATCAAGATAAGTAACATTCGATCTGGCTTTTATAGAAGTAAAATATAAATGGTTCTTATGAAAAGACAATCACAAAACAATCACAAACAGGAGTTTGCACAATACGCTGGCAAGCTCTGTAAGCGGTGCGGTTTCTTTGACGGACAGGTGATTGGCAGGATGACGCCAGACCTTGTCCTGTATCGAAACTGTGCCATCTTTTGCTTTTATGCCTGGTGCAGCTGCATTGTTAATAATACATTAATAATAATACATTTTATTTATATAGCGCCTTTTCCATGCTCAAGGCACTTACAGAATATAAGAAAGAACGGCAGGGTATACAGTATATAGCATAGTACAAAGCAAATAAATAAATCAAGAAGATTAAGACAGTAAATTCAGAGAAAGCCTAACAGACAACAGAATTGATGGTCTAGCACACACACACAGGTTACATGAGCATCTTGACAGAGAGGTAAACTGAGAGAAGGGGAATGGAGTCAAGTAGAGCTAAAAGCCTTCCTGAACAGATGAGTTTTGAGTTGTTTTTAAAAGAATTCATGGAGTTAGCTGACCTGATTAATTTCGTAGGTCATTCCAGAGTCTGGGCTATACAGCTGAAGGCCCTGTCACCCATGGAGTGTAGATTAGTGTGGGGCACAACAAGATTGCCAGAATCAGAGGACCTTAGTGGGCGGGCAGGCACATAGTGATGGAGAAGGTCACTGATGTAGTTTGGCACAAGGTTATTTAAGGCTTTGTAGGTTATCAGTAGGATTTTATATTCGATTCTGTGAGACACAGGGAGCCAGTGAAGATGGAGCAGGATGGGTGTGATGTGCTCGCTGCTGCTGGTTCGAGTAAGGACTCTTGTAGCTGAGTTTTGAATAAGCTGGAGCTGTGATATAAGATTAGAAGGGGCACCTGCCAGCAGCGAGTTACAATAATCTATGCGGGATGTGATAAAAGCATGGACAAGTTTCTCAGCATTAGAAAAGGAGAGGAAGGAGCGAACACGGATATGTTACGGAGGTGAAAGTAAGAAAGTTTCTTAATGTGATTTATGTGGGTGGAGTAAGAAAGGGAGGAATCAAAAATGACACCAAGATTCTTTGCAGTAGAGGCAGGTCTGATGAGATCACCGCCAAGATGGACTGGGAAGGAGCTCATTTTATTAAGTTGCATTTTAGTCCCAATTTGCAGGAGTTCAGTTTTGTTGCAGTTTAATTTTAAAGAGTTCTGCTCCATCCAGGTTTTAATTTCACTAAGGCAGGTTGTGAGCTGAGAAAGCTCTGATGAAGTTCCACTTTTAACATTGAAGTAGAGTTGAGTATCATCTGCATAAAATGATAGCCCAGTCCATAGCTACGAATAATATGGCCAAGGGAAGCATATAAATACAGAAGAGAAGAGGGCCGAGGACAGAGCCCTGAGGAACTCCTTGTGTGACTGGCGCTGAGCTGGATCTGCTGTTGCCAAGACTAACAAACTCTTGCCTATCAGTCAGATAGGACTTGAACCACTGGAGGGCAGTGCCAGAGATACCCAGCATGTTCTCCATTCTGACAGTAGAATGTCATGTCTGACAGTGTCAAATGCTGCACTGAGGTCTAATAGAATTAATATGCTGGTTTGTCCAGAGTCTGCTGCCATAAGCAAATCATTGGTTACCCGTAGCAGAGCAGTTTCACAGCTGTGCTGCACCCTGAAACCAGACTGAAAGGGTTCCATCAAATTATTAGGGTTAAGTATTTGGTGAGTTGGGAAGCTACAACACGCTCAAGAGCTTTTGACAGGAAAGGTAAGTGGGAAATAGGCCGAAATTGTTAAGATTGTCAGCATCAAGACCAGACTTTTTTAACATTGGGGTTACAGAAGCGATTTTAAAAGTGAGCGGCACAGAGCCAGTGTCAAGGGATGAGTTTATTATTGTTGTAACAGTCGGGATTATGGCATGAAGGCAGGATTTAAGTAGTGTGCTGGGGATGGGGTCCAGTACACAAGTAGTCGGCCTCATCTTACAAAGCAGGTTATTAACAAAGCAGATGTGACTGGTGAGAACTTAGAGAAGGAGCTGGATGGAGTGGGAAAACAGGGAGAGATATAAACAGATGATGTATTTATGTTAGTTGAATTATTTAGATCTTTAATTTTGTTACGGAAAAAGTGGAGGAAATCCTCACAGACTTCAGTAGAAGAGGTAGTTGGGCCAGATGCAGGTTCAAGTAGTTTATTAACTACAGAAAACAAAACCCTTGGGTTATTGTGGCCACTTTCTATTATTCTGCCATAGTGGGTGTTCTTAGCAGCAGTTAGTGCTTCTCTGTAAGCTCTTTGGTGGTCAGAGAAAGCCTGGATGTGCACGGTGAGGCCAGTCTTACGTGACATTCTCTCAAGGCGTCGGCCAGCTGCTTTCATAGATCGCAATTCTGAGTTATACCAAGGAGCTGAACGTTTAAAGGAAACCTCCTTATGTTTTAAAGGAGCTGTTTTATCTAATGCTGAATGAAGGGCTGAGTTATAGTGGTCAACAAGACTATCTAGTGTTGACGGAATAGGTGCAGACAGTAAAAGATCAGAAATGGATCCAGAAAGGATAGAGGGACAGATATTTTTAAGGTTTCTGTAAGAAATTTGTCGTTTACAGGTAAGAGGAGGTAAAGGCAGTGAGACAGTGAAAAATACTGCTTTATGGTCAGAGAGTTCCAAATCAGTGCTGTAAATATTGGCAACAGATAGTCCAGAAGTGCAGATCAGATCCAATATATGACCACCAGAGTGGGTGGGAAAATCAACATGTTGTGTCAAGTCAATGTTCTTATATGTGTTCTGTGTATCTGTTCTCTTTCTCAGATCTGTGTTTACCTCTGTTATAGCATGTCTTTATTTGAAAACAGCAGTGACAGATCGGGGTGAATGTGAACGCGACAGAAAGAATAAAACTGAATAAAAAAATGCTATACTTTAGCACCATACATTTACATCGTTTGGTACAGACTGAAATCAAATGTATGCTTTTATTGTATAATAGTAAGAATAAGAACAGCTCACTACTCAAAACGTTTATTTTGGGAGACGTTAAGACTCGAACCCAGGACCTCCTGAATAACTGCTGTACCACCAAAGAAGTCAGGATGATAAGCAACACTAACCTGATTTCTTTTTCTTCAGTTATAGTCATGAGGGGAAAAAAGCGCATTTGTTCTGTTATACTTGTATCTTTTGTGAAAGTGCTTATTTGATATTTGGACTTTGGACAGTCTTCACACATTATACACTTCATGCATATATTTTATTGTTAATAATAAAACATGGAAAAAGTTTGTCTTTTATCTATGTGTTCAACATTTTCTGTCATTCAACACTTACACTGATCTTTGTGGACACGGAACACACGTGAAATGCATGTGTTCCGAATAACAACATATTTTTTAGCCTAGGTACCTGACTCACTGATAAACAAGCCTTCAGTTGGGAGGTTTTGCAGTTTCGCTGGCTGTGGGTGGTTGGGGGGGTTGAATGGTATAGCAGACTGCTTTCTACTTGGGATTATCAACACATTTACAAGACAAAAGAGCTGAATGGAGACATGCGAGTGGATTTAAGGTGGGCTAGATTTACAAGTTTTCTTGTAAGCTTTGGTAATTCTAGTGTTAAAGGGACTGGGTAGTGAAAAATTTAGAGCCCCATGAAAAACAGATTCCCTTATGCTTTATGCTCTTTCAAAAATATTAGCATTTGCAGGACTCAGATAGCACAGAGGAAGAAAAATTCTTTAAAGAGGTGTAGCAAATTGACCCATGTCAAATTAATGTACTGATCACAGTTGAATGTAACAATATTAATGACTGGCAATAACAGTTTTGTCATTAACTAAAACCAATGCAAATCTTAAAGCTACGCAAAAAAGTAAAGTAATTAAATTTGTGCATGTGTGTAGCTATATCTTCACTATACTGCATTTCACTTTGTAGTGCAGGTTGAATGGTAGAAGGAGTAAAAGGTCAAATTTATTTGCATACAGGGAGGACTGGAGCTAACAAGGGTTGAGACAACTGGCTTATTGAACTTAAAATAAAACACATTCAGGACATCAGCCAGCTGATGGCTCTTCACAATGTGGGGACATGGTTTTCTGTAGTTGGTGTTATCTTGAAGGCCTTTCAACACTGATGCAGGATCACTGGCTCATAACTTGTATTTTCAGGTTTTCAGAGTTGCTCTTCTTAACCGACTTTTGTCAGTTTTTCCTAGCCTGTCAAAACAGTGTACTGTCCACGCTTCTATAGGCAGCTTCCATGGCCTGACACAACTGCCTGAGTTTTGCAGAGAACAATGATTTTTTTTTTTTTGTTGTTAAATTTTACCAAGGTCTTGACACATTTCCTTACAAACACTGAGGCAGGATGCAACTGTGTCTGTCAGCTTGTCTAGGTAAGCTGATGCATCTCCAATCGGTAAAACCAAAGCAGGCCTGCAACTTCAATGCTGCCTTTTAAGTCCACCTTTTTACAGTGTTAATCACAGGCTTAGAAGATTTTAACTTGCTCCTGTAGGTTGGAAGAAGGGGAATCAAACAGTGATCAGAAAGGCTACACAGGGAACAGTGGTGCAGTATATTTCTGTGACTGGTATGACACACAGTGTGCTGTATAAATTTAAGTTGTTCATGGCTGCCCTGTTAAAATCCTAGGAGAAACGAGAAGGGAGTCCAGGTAAATTGCTCTATGCACAGAGTCTGGTCAGCTAGTTGCTGCAGCACCTCACTCAGGCAAGCCTGATAATCTTTGTGCTGATCAATAAATTATATTATATTACATTTCTCAAATTAAATGTACAGTAGTTCAGTTACCTTTATATAATTCAAATGGCTGCAAACACTCCATTTGCACAGAAGGATAAGGAAAATAAATAAGGCAACATTACATAAGCATCTTATTAAATACTGGAAACTCCAAAAGCAAAGCAAATACCTGATTGATTAAAGTTACTCTATTAATTTTCTGCACAATGAACAAACTTGCTATTACTCCAAAAACTCATATTTTAATCCTGTGTTAGTTTCTTCCTTTGCTGACTCCTCTGCCAAAAGAATTCACATCTAGCAGGATTTTAATATATAAAAAGATATAATGTTGAATGTCAAAAATATACCCTTCTTAAGAGATCATCTCCTTGTTCCACTTCTGATCAGTACAAAGAAAGAATAAAAAAAGCATGATTCTTCGGCATAAGCCGTTTACGTGGGAATATGCTATCTGCTACAAACAACAGGCTGTTAAATTCCATTTATTGAGTGCTGAATTTCAAATGACCTTTAACCTTCAAAAAAATCACCTCATGAAAAAATGGACAAAACTCACTGCAAATAAAAGACATAGCGACACATGTAAACATAAAGACAACACAATTAAAAGTTAGGATGCCTGAGATTTACCCTAAAGCTATTTAAATTCTTTTTGTGGAAGAAAAATTGATTGCAATATAAGACATTTTCCTATTATACTTGTCTTGTGTCACTTCTCAATTTCACAATACCTGTAGTTTTTATTTTTTCAGTAAGATGATAAATAATTCAATAGAGTTTCACCCAATATTGTTGACTGGCAGGTTAGATCTAAACTAATAATGCAGAATAAAGTTAGTAAAACTAAAATCACCAGAAATTTCATACATAAATTTCCCTTTTTTATTACAATACCACTTTTAGACATCTGAATAAAAAGCCATAACAGTCAAAAAACACCATATAATTTACCTCTTTGCTGGGGGAGAATTCAAGCAGCAGGTTGCATAATGTTGATGAAGCCATCACCAACACCTCTTCTGGTGCATTCTGTAAAAGCTGCCAGGAAAATAAAAAAAAAAATGTAAAACACAAAATTACTAATGAAACACTAATGGACATAAATCATATATAATGGCATGGTAGTGAAGAAGTTGGTACTGCTGCAACAGAGATTCGTTATCCTGGGATCAAATATCATATCCAGCTGTTGTCTGTATGGAGACTTCTTATTACCTTAGTTACTCATGGGTTCTCTTCCCAAATACCCAAAAATTTACAAGTCATTTGAAAGGATGATTCTAAACTGTACCAGGGTTTCAGGATTACTGTCTGCTTTACACCTGCTACTGCTAGTAAAGGTATGGCATCAACCCTGAACTGCATTAATCAAGTCTGACAAATATGTTATGTTACAATCATATACAAGCAACTCAGAGCTTAAAATATATACCTTAGGAGTAATAAGATTTCAAGTAGGAGGAATACAAAGAGGTACACAAAGCTAATTTAAGATATGTCAGAAAGACAGCTATTGATTAGTATTAATTATTTTGCTCAGCTTACTGGCAGTGGGTTTATAGGAAGGGGACAGTAAGAGCAAATGGACCTACATGGTTTTGGATCATGTTTCATGCAATGATATGGACCTGAATTACCTAGGAAGTACTGTAAATATTAATGAATTCGCTAATTTCACTGTACTCTGTGACAATATAAAGCATTGCACGTAAACAGCTAATGTTATAGAAAACTGTTTTCTGACAATTACAGCCTTTTATTTAATTTGATTTAAATATAGAATTTTAATATTCACTTGTATGACCAAAATGTTTTATTCTCTTGTATGTTAATTAGTCAGTAGGACATATCCTATTTTACCCAAAGGTGATTATTTTACTGAGGATAACAATTAACATTATAAAGGTACATCTGTTTAAAATCATAGAAATATAAGTTAATTCAGTTGATATAAATTCTGAATATAGAAAATATATCTCTCTTTAACTTAAAGAAAAGTTATTCTACAGTAAATCTACAACCCCAATTCAAAAAAAGTTGTGACACTGTGTAAAATGTAAATAAAAACAGAATGCAATGATTTTCAAATCTCAAGAAAACTTTTATTCACAACATAAACATATGAAATGTTGAAATTGAGACACTTTATTATTTCATGAAAATATTAGCTTGTTTTGAATTTGATGGCAACAACATTTACTTATATAGCACATTTTAGACTCTATATTACTGTATATTCCAAGTTGAACAAGAATACATTTTTGAATACTATAATCATCATACAACAAATATAAAAATGACAATTTACTAATCAGTATTTTTAATAATGAAACTTTTACAGTACTTCAAATACAAAAACAAATTCAAAGCATTACCAAAAAAATCATACCTTCATTAATGGTTTCCATACAGCATGGTCTTGGAAACTAGTTCGGAGTTGTTGCACTGATCTGGAAAGACTATGCAGGCACCTTAAGGAGAATAAATATATTTGAAAATTGTAATCTTTGTCATACTTGTCTGCCTGCTTTATTTCTGGACCAACATCTTCACAGCAAAAATTAGAGAAACTTAACTGCATAAATTGATGCTATGAGAAGAAACATCACATCTTTCTCTGTGCAAAATTAATAAAATCTGTATCTCTAGCTGTTTTGAAAATGTTCAACCATAAATCATTCTACCACCTTGAACATTCCTCAACCTATTTAAGCACAAATCACAACAGGGAATAAGGCAGTATATTTGTTAAAAAGTTATAAATTACAATGCTTAAGAAGTCAAGTAACATTCATCTTATTGCTAATATTGTTATCAACAGGATTACAACTTTTATATAAAAATGTTTAAACACAAACCTAAATACTGCTAATATTCAGTACCAACTCAAATGTTCATTATATACACAAATGGAATATTTCAAAAGGTATCCCATTATTTATGCATTAATCTGGAAGTTAACATGTGACATTGTAGGATTTTATTTGTACTTTTCTTCAAAATAACAGTAACTTATTAAAATGGCAGATCAAATATTTAACTAGGGCCATACTACACACTACAGTCAAGATTATGGATTCAACAAATAATCATGTGATTTTAAGTACATATAGAAGGCCCCACTGCCTACCAAAAGATACATTCATTTAAATGAGTTAAAAGCGGCATTCCAAGGAATTTAGTGAACGTACACTTAAAAACAGAATCTGTTCTCTAATGGTTAAACCCATGAGATGCCTACAAAAACAAAATACAAAGAGCCAGAAACATCTAATGGGCCTACTAGAAACACCTTGAGAGAGGGAGGATTTTCTTCTTTTATCTAAAGTCTTATAAAGGATTTATGTTCGTGAGGCATGAATTTACCAACAACACTACATTATGTTTTGTAATCATCATAACCGGCTAATAGTATTACTTAAATACAGTGTGGTCCAGATCTAATTATGCAGATCCAGATCGTCTGGATGACTTTGATTTATGCGGGGATGATTCCAGTTCGGCGCAAAGACAATTCTTCATGTCGTCAGTTCGCACACTTCTCGATGGTCCGGGATTTTTCGGGTGATTTTCTATGTAATAAACTTAATAAGTTATAGCATAATGAAAATTGCATAATTAGATCTGGACCAACCTACACATTCTTTATTAAATCTCACAGCACAAAGATACAAAATTCTGTGATCTTCATTTTGGTTGGCTTGTTTACTTTAAGAACCAAAAACATAGTGCCTTGGATACTTACCTAACAGCTGCCAACCGCACCTTGATACTTGACTCCGATAAACCACTCACAATCCTGTCCATCATATTCTCAGCTTCAATTATCTATGGGGATGGACATTAAAGGTCCATAAAGTCATATTATTTATATTACAGATCTTAAGTGACACACAAAACCTTCAATAAACATTTACTTAATGTGCATGAATTATAAAATGTTGTATCTAATGAGCTTGACTCAAACTAAAATGGCATGGAAGCACAGTATTTAGCAATAATATAGGTACCAGGGCTTAGTGTCTCATCAAGACCGTTTGCATCCTCCTTGTGTTATAGGTTGCCTTTATTTATTTATTTATTTTTAATTTATTTTTATTATATTTTTATTAATTTTATTGCAATCCATACAAATCAATCAAGTTTTTACAAAAAGAAAAATTGAGTTAAGGACAGATTGATCCCCACCCCTGAGAGAGAGAGCAAGGCAAACAGTGTGAAATTTAAGGCTTGTAAACATACCTAAATTAATAAATTCCCTATGCTTTAGGAGCTTATTTTAAAATATTACTGATTAGATCCTGCCATGTTTTGAAAACAGTCTGTACGGATCCTCAAACTGAGTATTTGATTTTTTCCAATTTCAAATGGTTTAACACATCGGTTTCCCACTGACTTGAAAGAGGAGAGTTTGAGTTATTCCAGTTTATCATAATAAGTCTGCGTGCCAAAAGTGTAGTGAATGCAATCACAATTTGTTTGTCTTTCTCCACTTTAAACTCATCTGGAAGAACCCCAAACACAGCTGTTAATGGGTTAGGAGGAATTGTGAGACCAAGGCTGTCTGAAAGGTAATTAAAAATTTTGGTCCAGAATAATGTTAATTTGGTGCAGGCCCAGAACATGTGACCCAGTGAGGCTGGGACTTGGTTGCAGCGTTCGCAGGTTGGATCATGCCCTGGAACATTTTGGAGAGTTTTAGACGAGGCAGATGTGCTCGATATATAATTTTGAGTTGCATAATTGTATGCTTTGGAGCTCAAATGAATTTTCTGCATTGCTACTTTCCACTCCTTTTCTGATATGTTAATAGAGATCTTTTTCCCAGTTTTCTCTTGGATCTTTGAAAGGGAGGGATTGTAAAATGATTTTATATATTGTAGAGATTATGTCTAAATCCTTGAGATTGAGCAATACTTTTTCCAGCATGGATGAGGGTGCAAGATAAGGAAAATCGGGAAGGTTCTGTTTAACAAAGTTCCTCATTTGAAGATAGTGAAAGAAATGTGTAGCTGGAATGTTAAATTTGGAAAGTAATTGTTCATAGGATACAAAGACATTGTTTATATAAAGATCTCTAAGCAAGTTAATTCCAAATTTTTTCCAAATATTAAAAACTGCATATGTTTGTGAAGGTTGAAAGAGGTGGTTCTCTTGCAGAGGTGCCACAGATAGAAGCTTCTCCATCTTAAAATGCTTTCTACATTGGTTCCATATTCTAAGTGAGTGAAGCACAATTAGGATATTAGTATATTGCTGATAATGTGTGTTTATTGGAGCACAGAGCAGGGAATACAAAGAAGTACTGTAGGATTTTACTTCTATTGCGGACCAAGCCCGTGTATGTTCTTCTATTTGTGACCAGGTTCTTATCGCCTGTATATTTGCTGCCCAGTAATAAAACTGGAAGTTAGGTAGAGCCATGCCACCTTCTGCCTTTTGTCTTTGTAGGGTTGCTCATTGGATGCGTGGATGTTTTGAATTCCAAATAAATGCCTTTATTTAGATAATAATATTTCTCCTCATGTCCCACATGAAACAGCCTAATTCATTTACAAATATACACTGGAACTTCAGTTCACGACCATAATTCGTTCCAAAACTCTGTTCATAACCCAATTTGGTCGTGAACTTAAGTAATTTCCGCCATAGGATTGTATGTAAATACAATTAATCTGTTCCAAATCGTACAAGCTGTATGTAAATATTTATTTTTTTTTAAGATTTTTAAGCACAAATATAGTTAAATATACCATAGAATGCACAATAGTAGACTAAATGTAAAAACATTGAATAACACTGAGAAAACCTTGAAGAACAGAGAAAACTAACACTGCAAGAGTTTGCGCCATAGCGCTACAAACCGCTCACTAAAAACCCTTTTTTTAATGAGTTTTAAGCACAGGGAAAAAAATGAACATTTGAAAATTCCGTAATTTAATAAACCACCAAGAAAAGTAACATTGCAACAATGCACGCTACAAACTGATCGTTGTAAACAGAAGTGAAGTGGAGGTTAAAATCCAATAGAAAAAAAGTCTTTATTAAATACGAGGTTAAAACAATGCTCAAATCTGTCTCTTTAAAAACAAGTCCGGTGCATTCTTTAACTGCCTTCTTGGCCTTATGTGTCCAGCCCTCCCGCTCTCTTGCTCGTGTGTGTGTTTCTCTCTCTCTCTCTCTCTCTGCACAGGGGGAGACTGAACACATGCAAAAATCATCGGTGTGCACAAACCAAAAGGTAAAACTGGCTTGTTCGTATAATGAGTGTGTAGTCGTGAACAGATGCAAAAGTTTGGTGAACTTTTGGTCGTAAACCGAGGTTCCTCTGTGCCTTTTTTCAGAGATTGATGGCGAGTGGCACTAGAAAGTTCCATTTGTGTGCTTCAACACTGATTATGCCATATCCTGTCAGTCACTTTATCCCTTTATCCACTCAAATACACTTTTTAGCCTTCTATGAGCCAACCTAAACTCTGGGCCCAAATCCAAGTCGCACCAGTGGTCACACATCCGAGCCAATAATGGATTCTAACAGTCTGGAGATGCATCCGAAATGCTCTTGAAGTGCTGTCTCTACATCAAATATCCAATATGTCCATGCTTTTCATGGGGATGCTGAATAGCCAGCATCTCCAGGAATTCACACCCCCTATTACACTTCAGTGCCACCTGAGAAGTGTTTCCCATCCCTCTCAAATCCAGACCCTCAGTTGCTAAAGTATGACACTCTATGGGAAGGTATGAGTGTTAACCTGATTGGTGTCATTGAGAGCAAGTGTAAGTGGGTATGCATGAGTGTGCACATTGATAGACCAGCATCAATGGTTAACTCCTAACTTATCCCTGATGCTGCCAAGACACAGTAGACTCCTGCTTTGCTGATTTCCTGGATATGTGAAGTTGAAGTCAGAAGTTTACAAACCTTTAGGGTGAATTCTTTAAAACTCACTTTATAACCCTTTTTGATTCTAACAAACTAAAAAAAACTAAAATTGACATATTGTTTAAGACATCTACAATCCTAAATAAGAGAAACTTGGGACAGTATCCATCCATCCTGCTATATTCTAACTACAGGGTTACGAGGGTCTGCTGGAGCCAACCCCAGCCAACACAGGGCGCAAGGCAGGAAACAAACCTTGGGCAGGGTGCCAGCCCACCGCAGACTTGGGACAGTATGGAAAATGCAAATAAAAACAGTGATGTTTAAACTTACTTTGACTTTTATTTCATTGTATCAACCCAAAATACTTCTTGTTTTTTCTGGTTAACTTGTTATACATCCATTCCTGTATTTCAGCCTTGCAGCACATTCCAAAAAAAGGTTGTGACAGGGGCAAATTAGGGCCAGTAATGAGGTAAAATAATTAAATAATTATGTAAATTCAAACAGGTGATTGTAATCATGATTTGGTACAAAAGCAGCAACCAGGAAAGGCTGAGTCTTTGAGGTGCATGGGAGAGGATCTCCAGTTTGTCAACAAATGCATGAGAAAATTATTGAAATGTTTAAAAACAACATTCCTCAAAGGAAGATTGGAAGGCATTTGCATAAATCTCCCTCTACAGTGTATAATATCATTAAAACGATTAAAGGAATCTGAAGAAATTTCAGTGCATAAAGGGCAAGGGAGCAAGCCAAAGCTGACAACCCGTGACCTCCAATCCCTCATACAGTACTGCATCGGGAACTGTCATTCATCAATAGCTGATATAACCACTTGGGCAAAGGATTACTTTGGCAAACCTCTGTCAAGCACTAAAATATGGAGCTACATTTACAAATGCCACTTAAAACTTTAATGTGCAAAAAAGAAGACTTAATCATGTCCAGAAGAGGTATCGAATTCTCTGTATTCAAAGGCATCTGGGATGGACCACCGCACAGTGGAAATGTGTATTGTAGTCAGAATTTTCAGTATTCCAGATATTTTTTTGAAGAAATGGACACCGTGTGCTCACTTGTGTCAGTGCCCTTGGAAAGGGAAATTTTAATTTCTGAGATAGCATTTTTAACACAGAAAAGTATGCAGAGATTTTCGAGCAACATATGCTGCCTTCAAGATGACACATTTTCCAGGGACGTCCATTCATTTTTTAAACAAGACAACGCAAAGTCACATTCTACACACATTAGAAAGGCAGGGCTGCAGAAGAAGAGGGTACAGGTATGGGCCTGGCCTGCCTGTCCCATATAGTGAACGTGTACAGAGGATTCAAATGAAAAACATAACAACAACCTCCGTACTGCTGTACACCCCAAGAGGTGTTTGCAGAAAGAATGGGACAAAATAACGCCCAAAGCACTTCATTGCTTGGAATCAGTGCCAAAATGTCATTTAAGTGTCGTGAGAAAGAACGGAGACATTACAATGTGGGGAATGCCTTACCTTTCCAACTTTTTTTTGGAATGTGTTGCAGGATTGAAATGTAGGAATGGATGTATATTAACAAATGAAATTAAGTTGTCCAGACAAACACTGAAATATCATAGATACATACTGTCTGCAATGAAATAAAAGTTAAAGTAAATTTAAGAATCACTGTGTTTTTTTTCTGTATTTTTCATACCGTCCTAACATTTTCAGATTTAGCGATGTACTTTGTGCCTGGAAAAATTTATTTTCTTTCCAACAACGTTAATAGACAGGGTTTTTCAATTTTTATTCACTATATCACAATTGCAGTGGGTCTTTGTTAATATTTGGTAGAATTACCTTTAAATTATTTAAATTGAGCCAAACATGGGTAGCCTTCCAAAAACTTCTTATAATCATTTGCTGGAATTTTGGTCTATTCCTTCAGAAAGAACTGGTGCAACTAGGACAGGTTATGTATATACTAGCTCTACCCGGCCACGCGTTGCTGTGGCTCAGTCGGGTTAAATGGAAAAGAAAGAAAAGAGAAAGTGCACGTTTCTAATATGTTTAATTTCACAATGCTTGTGGGTATACAATATTTTTTGTTGTCCCATTGTGTGTGCAGATATAGAGATTGTCTGGTTTGCTGACTCTAGAATATGCAACATATAATTGAAGTGATTTTGTTATAGAGCCAGATTAGTATATGTGCGTGTGGCAATTCTCTCTTTTGCCATTCCACTGAGTACATCCAGAAGCGCACAGACCAAAACACTTCATGTTTTCCCATGAAATTCATTAGCGATTTCAGCTTCTGTCTGAAAACACGTGCTGTGATGTCATGCCTAACTACCGGCGATTGCCCAGGAAGTAAGAGCTGCTGTATATCGTCCCAAGCTGGATTGCATGTGAATGTAATGAATAGGTCTGGACGCCCATAGATACGAACATACGCAATTGCATCTAGAACGTACTCATGCATATGACGTGGACTGCCTATATATGAAGATGGCAAAATCGTTAGTCTTCCAACGTTAGTTGTATTACCATTATTTACAACTGCATCTCGCAAATAAGCGTATTCTTCAGAGCAAAGCTTGGTCTGATTCAAACGGATAAATATCAAACGTTCTGTTTCGATTTTTGCATACATATCTACGATGTATTGGTGAAAAATTGACGGCATTTCAAAATGTGATTGTCTTCATTCTCTCGAATCATTAATCGGTAGGAATAATAGTTCATTGCGCTGCATTTCATATTTGTTTCTTCGCCACTGCCTGGATTTATCATCTTAACGTTGAAGTGATATCCAACGGCACCATCCCAAAAAATTATTGGATATTGCAGGGCATCGTAGCATCGATAAGTTTCTGGAACTTTTGTCAATTGATCGTTTACATATATATATCTATATATATATCTATATATATATATATATATATATATCTATATATATCTATATATATATCTATATATATATATATATATATATATATATACACATACATATATATATATATATATATATACATACATATATATATATATATATACACATACATATATATATATATATATATATACATACATATATATATATATATATATATATATATATACATACATACATATATATATATACATACATATATATATATATACATACATATATATATATATACACATATACTGTATAATATATATATATATACATACATATATATATATACATACATACATATATACATACATACATATATATATACATACATACATATATATATACATACATACATACATATATATATATATATATATATATATATATATATATATATATATATATATATATATATATATATATATATATATATATATATATACACTCCTGTAGCCACAATAAATGCCTTTATTTTATAGACTAACCAGGGATGAACAACTTCCTTTCTGTGGGACACACATAAAAAACATCAACAATAACTCATAAACGTGCAATATCATTTAGGAAAATCGCAACATTTTACTCACCAAAAATTCGGATTATTTGTAAACAAAATCCATTGTTCTCTCTTTCTTCAAAAACAGTTCAATTACTCTGTTGTACGGATTATTGGAGCGCTTCAGTTCCATCAAAACCTCACTTTCTATTCCCATCGAAGCTAATGGTGAAAGGCGAGCCCGCCCTATGGTATTCCTGGCATAAGATTGAATTCGCTTTTGGCCTGAAAATGTCCGCTCGACAGAAGTAGTGTACACAGGAATGCTCACCGCCAAATATACCAATGTGAACAGCCGCCCCATGCTCTCATTCAGATTTTTCTGATGAAGGAAGCCAAGGAGATCAGTGGGAGATTTTCCTGCAAAATCATCCATAGCATACATTACAGTCAGTTCCATTTTTAGCTGAGACAGATCCAAAAGCGCTCCGTGGCTGTTTTGTTAAAGTGTAGAAGGCTGCATGCGTGAACTTTTTCTTGTATTCCCGAAACTTTTGGGGCTTGAGGAGCGTGACAAATATCAGGTTTTCATGGTCTTGAAATCTGGTCTGTGTCTGGGAAATAATATTGTCCAGAATCCTGCCATGGAGTTGTCCATAGTGCACGCGACGATCTTACGCTCGGAGCGTTTATGACGCATACAATGTCGTCGTAGACTTCCTCCTATCGGCTTCTATCCAATCAATGGGTCTGAATACGGTGACGCCTACTAAAGGGCCCTACTAACACCAACTCAAAATCTGATGGGTTGAAGTCTGTCCTTTCTCCTTGCTTCGCGGTTCTGTACTGTTTTATTGTTCGTTTATTACGATTGTTATAAATATTGTGTACCTATTTTAGACTTAGTTTACTGTTCAGATACCCGTTTCCTTTATTTAATCCGCAGGCCCTCCGCTATTTTTTTGTTCCTTTATTACGATTATAGTTATTTATTGATTCCCTTCTTTGGATGACTGCCTGCCCATATAAGGCGCTCCGCTGTTTTTTTGTGAAGCAGCCTTTACACTGCTTCTCCACTGTTTTATAAACAAACGGCATATAAGGCTGTCGTTTTTCCTTGCTTCCCCAACTAAGCAGCCTTTTTATTTAATCCACAGGTTCTCCGCTGTTTTATTGTTGGGAGCTCTTCCTTCTTTTCTACGTACTGTGGTCACACGTCAGTTCACGTCATTACGTGGGAGGCGTGATGATGTCACACGCAGCTCCACCCCCAACGGCCGCCGAGCTAACGTTCATTACAGTATATGGAGAAAAATAGGTTCTAGTTATGACCATTACACGTAGAATTTCGAAATGAAACCTGCCCAACTTTTGTAAGTAAGCTGTAAGGAATGAGCCTGACAAATTTCAGCCAAAGGGCTTTGCTTTTTATTAGTATAGATATATATATGTGTGTATATATATATATATATGTGTGTGCATATATATATATATATATATATATATATACACATATACTAGCAGAATACCAAGCGCAGCGCGGAGAAGTAGTGTGTTAAAGAAGTTATGAAAAGAAAAGCAAACATTTTAAAAATAACGTAAGATGATTGCTAATGTAATTGTTTTGTCATTGATATGAGTGTTGTTGTCATATCTATTTATATATATATATATATATATATATATATATATATATATATAGCAAAATACCTGCGATTGGCAGCGAGAAGTAAAAAGAAAAGGAAACATTTTAATAATAACGTAACATGATTGACAATGTAATTGTTTTGTCATTGTCATGAGTGTTGCTGGCATATATATATATATATATATATATATATACACATCTATACACATATATATATATATACAGTTATATATATACATATACACACATACATATATACATATACATATATACACATACTGTATATATACACACACATATATATACATACTGTATATACAACATATACATATCTACATATATACTGTATATACACATATATATACAAATCTACATATATATATCTACATATATATATATTAGGTGGGACTCGATTAAAAAATTAATCCAATTAATTAGAGGCTGTGTAAGAATTAATCTTGATTAATCGTATGTAATCGCACGTAAATTTGCCCCAAATCGCAAATGTTTTTTTTTTAATTTAAAACGGTTTTAGTGGGCTTACAGAATCAAATAATAGACATGGACATGAATATTGTAAACTGAAGCTGTTTTAATTTCTGAAAAAAAGCTTTAAACTGCATTTGAATTCAAAACAGAAACAAAAATATCATCCCTGGTTAAAATTGGGCAGACTTAAAAATAAAGTGGTAGTTTAAGTACTTTAAGTACATTTTCAGAATAGTATTGTCTTTAAATAATAATAACCAAAATTTCAACATAAAGTGCAGTTTTCTTCTTAAAAAATAAGTCAGAAACATAAAAGGTAATTTGACCAGCTTACTCTTTAAACTCTGAGTAACATTAGCCAAAATTATTTTGTACATTAGGCTAAAACAGTGTGATCATTGAACATTTTGTAATTAGATGTATTTAGAATTACTAACGGTCACGGAAGTCCAATGATCCCCAGTAAGAGCCACAAAGTCCGCTTTCTGTAATGCATCTAATTTTGCTTGCTTTTCAGTGTGCACAAAACCATGCTTTTATCAAGGCTTCGCTGGTAGTCGAAATGATCAGTCGTAGGAACGCGCTTTATTCCGACTCTAACATTTTTGTAGCTGTGATGTGTGCATCAGTGTAATGGATGTACCAGGAAATCATGCATTGACAAAAGTTCCCGCTTGCTTGGAATTGAAAGTGTGATTAAATGCGTTATTTTTAACGCGTTATGGAGTACATGCATCAAGCTTCTCAGCTGTGCTTGTGCTAAGAAAGGAAAATTTTAAAAATAACGTAACATGATTCTGCTAACCTAATATTTTTTCATACGCCCCAAACCAAGGAGATGCTAAGGTAAAATGAATCGGTAGCGCGTACATAGTCAGTACACCCTCTCGAATCGAACCTCGAATGTGGCGCTAGAGGCTTAAGACTCTACAATTAGCCACAGCGTGTGGCTTGTCTATGCTAAAGTATGTATTGTAGATCGGGTATATATATACATTTATATATATACCCGTACCGCAGTGGAGAAGTAGAAGTTATGAAAAGAAAAGGGAACATTTTAAAAATAACGTAACATGATTGTCAATATACAGTAATTGTTTTGTGAGTGTTATTGAATGTTGCTGTCATCAAGGATTTGATTATCATTATTTCTTTCAATCAGGCTCGTATTTGTAGGATGTGTTCAAGTTACATTCCGTGTTTGTCAATCGCTGTAAAGATAAGAGGTTTCATTCATCGATTAGTTCCTTACTGCATCAATAAACAGCTCGTCTTCCTTTTATCTGTGATGTGACAAACTGCATGCACGGGTTTTTTTACACTGTCTTCCTTTAGCAGGACATTCACTTTTTCCACCGTGTGCTTTGTTTCCGCAGTAGCTGCACTTATGAATATGATTGTATGTATAAGACGCTTCATATTTTTTGCTGCCTTCTCAATTGTGTAATTCGGTTTTGTTCAGCACTCTTTGGAACTGTTGCTTTTGTCTGCGCATTGCGCCAGTTCACGTGAGCCGCTTGGTGTTCTTGCATCGAAGGTTCCCAGCTGTACTGGTGCCATCTCGTAATGTCAGCTAAGACCCGCACTTAAAAGTTTCTCTCGCAGTTTCAATGAGTTTGTGCCAAACACCACCCTGACCATATCATCTTCCTCTGCATAAGCACAGAACATTTACCGGCAGTGTTTGTATTGGATTGCCGCTGATGGACGGCCTTATATGGGCAGGCACTAAATTACAAACGCTAGTGGCAGCCTGTCTATGAACTTAATTTAATATAAACTTACGGTTCACGCTGCTTTGTTTCCAGTAGCTGTACTTATGAATATGCTTGTATGCATCATTTGCTTCATAATGTTTTTCTGCCTTCTCAATTGTGAAATGGCGCTTTTGTGCTCATCGCTGTTTGGAGTTCTTCCTTGTTCTCTACGCACTTACGTGGGAGGCGTGATGATGTCACACTAAACTCCCCCACGCCATCTCCAACTCAAGACTCCATTACATTATATGGGGAAAAATAGCTTCCAGTTATGACCCTTATGCGTAGAATTTCGAAATGAAACCTGCCCAACTTTTGTAAGTAAGCTGTAAGGAATAAGCCTGCCAAATTTCAGCCTTCTACCTACACGGGAAGTTGGAGAATTAGTGATGAGTCAGTGAGTGAGGGCTTTGCCTTTATTAGTATATATATATATATATATATATATATATATATATATATATATATATATATTGTCACGCTTGGGTCACAGATTTGCACAGAGACACAGAAGGTCATAGAAAAAAAGAAGGATTTTTATTCAGACACTGCAAACACATGAGCTTAAACGTGCTCCATGACAAGTCAGATATAACAGTTCCGCTAGGAGCAGAGAGAGATAAAAGCAAACAATCAATTCCCAAACTGACAGGCGCTGCAAGGCTTATAAGTCGGCGGAGTACCGCGAGGCTTGTATTACGCTTATAGTGCAAGGATAAGGAGCAATGTGTAGTCAGTGTTTCAGGGTTTGTGGTTTTCCCAGGGCGTCTGTCTCTATTTGGGGTGCGATCAGCCCTCCAGCTCACACCCTCCCTCAGCTTTATTCACATTCCTGTGAATCAAGCGACTCTCTGTACTAGGTTCATTTAGTCGTGATAACACGTCTGCGTTGACGTGTTCAGAACCTGGTCGGTGCTTTACTGTGAAACTGTAAGGTTGTAAACCCAGAAACCATCTCATTAGACGAGAGTTTGTATCTTTCTGTCGGTACAACCACTGAGTGGAGCATGATCAGTTACCAAAGTGAAGTTTCGTCCCCACAAGTAATAGCGCGCTTCCACAGCCCACCTAATTGCCAAGCATTCTTTCTCAATTGTAGAATAATTACGTTCCCTAGGAAGTAATTTCCTACTCAAATATGTGATTGGATGTTCTTCTCCATCAAAAATTTGTGACAGGACTGCGCCACACCAAATGCACTTGCGCCTGTTTGCAAGATAAAATCTTTTGTGAAATCCGGGTTCCTTAGAACCGGGTAAGAAGACAATGCTTTTTAAATCGTTGAAAGAACGTTGCAATTTTCTGTCCACAAGATAGGTCGGTTTTTCTGCCTCTAGTAAGTTCTGTAAGAGGAGCAGCTCTATGTGCAAAATTTGGAATGAATTTTCTGTAGTAACCAGCGAGTCCCAGAAAGGCGTACTTGTTTCTGTGTCTCAGGTCTCGGGTAAACAAGCATTTCTTCTATTTTCCTTAATTGTGGCCTAAGTAAACCCTTGCCCATAGAATAGCCTAAGTAATGAGTCTCGGACATGCCTAGTTTACATTTCTTAGGGTTAGCAGTAAGGCCAGCCTGTCTCAAGCTTTCAAGAACGGCTTGAAGCCGCTCTAAGTGTGTTTTCCAATCATTGCTAAAAATCACGACATCGCCAAGGTATGCCCCAGCATATTCAGAGTGAGGACGTAGGATCTGATCCATCATACGCTGAAAAGTTAGAGGTGCCCGTGAAGACCAAACGGGAGTCTTGTAAATTCATAGAGTCCGTCAGAGTCGCAAATGCCGTTTTCTCACAACTGCTAGCCTCTAAAGGCACCTGCCAATAGCCTTTCGTGAGATCTAGCGTGGAGATATAGCTCGCCTGACCCAGTTTTTCCAACAGTTCATCGACACGGGCATGGGATAAGCATCAATTTAGAGACCTTATTCAAGCGCCTGAAATCGATACAGAACCGAACCGCCTTGCTTTGGGACTAATACGACTGGGCTGCACCAGTCACTTTACTTTCACGAATTACACCCAGTGTCAGCATCTTTTTACCTCTTCGCAAGACAATATTTCGCGCTTCGTATCCGAACGGCCGCATCTGTACGTAACATCAGGTTCAGTGGTAATTTTATGTTTTGTAATGTTAGTCTTGCCTGGTAAATCTGAAAAGACATCAGTGTTCCGTTCTATCAAAGATAACAGTTCTGTCTTTTGCGTGTCAGTAAGATCGTTACCAATGGTAACATCGGTCTGAGAAACAGCAGCCAAGGAAGTGTTAACCTCTTGTCGGTCGTGCCATTCCTTCAAGAGGTTAATGTGTAAAATCTGGAATGGTTTGCGCCGCCGGTATTCTAACCTTGTAATTTACCGGACTCATACGCTCCTCAATAATGGCGGGCCCTGCCATTTAGCTAAGAATTTGTGTGGATCCGAGGGAACCAGTACCAAAACACGATCGCCAGGTTTGAACTCACGGAGCTTGCTGCCCTATCGTAAAGACGCTTCTGAGTTTCCTGTTCTCGTTGTTGGTGTTCCACAGCAATAGAGGAAAGCATAGAAATTCTGTCTTGCAACGAAATTAGTCGATCTGCAAAGCTTGGACCTTAGCTGCTCTCTCGCTTCCTATCCATTCCTCACGCACCACATCCAGGATGCCTCGCGCCTGCCAATAACAACTCAAGGGACTCAAGCCAGTGGACGCCTGTGGTGATTCTCGCACGCGCACAAAACAAAAGGTAGGACAGTGTTCCATGTTGTGGGATCATTATGAGCAACTCGCCTGATCATCTGTATCAATGTTTTGTTAAATCGCTCGATTAAACCATTCGTTTGAGGATGGTAAACAGTAGTACTCAATTTCTTAATAGCAAAGCTGTCACACAATTGTTTCATCAGCGAGAAGTGAAAGGTGTGCCTGATCAGTTAAGATTTCTCTAGGGATACCAATATGAGTAATAGTTTCACATAGTGCTTTGGCTACAGCCGAAGAGTTGGCCTTTTTCAGCGCAATCATTTCTGGATATCGTGTTGCATAATCAACCAACACCAGCAAATATTGGTACCCATCCTTAGTCTTAGGTAATGGTCCCACAATATCTAATCCCACACGCTGAAAGGGAACTTCCAATATGGGCATAGGACAAAGGGGAGCCCGAGGAGGCTTATAAGCAGAGACGATCTGGCAGTCTGGACATGAAGTACAAAATCGTTCAACATCTTTTCCCATATTAAGCCAATAAAATCGTTTTGATAACCGGTCTCTAGTTTTGTCGGCACCGAGGTGCCCCCCCAAGATGTGTGAATGTGCCAGATGCAAAAGAGTTTCCCTATGTGCTCCAGGTACCACCAGTTGTTCAATAAATTCCCCCTCCAAATGATCTGAGATCACTCTGAAAAGGCAACCGTCCTTTTCTATAAAGTGTGGTGTTTTCACACCCCCGGAATTACGCTCTTGGTAATAAAAATCACTAGCAGGGCGAGCCTGTTTAACACTAGAATTACCAGAGCCTACGAAAAAACTCGTAATTCCGTCCCACCTTAAATCGCTTCTTAAAATCGTTCACAGCTCTCCACCAGCGTCTTTTGTCATCTAAATGTGCTGATAAAAATCAGGCTGCAAGCAGCCGGCTATTCCATCCCCCCACCGACTTAGAACGTGCACAAACTTCTCCCAGCTCATGCCTTGATTGATTATCTGGGAGTGAAGTGGAGTTTTAGAGTGGAAAGAATAGATCATTATTTGGAATACACGCATTTCACGTGTGTTCCGTTTCTACAGTAATCTGTGTAAACACATTTTAAAACAGAAACGTTTTTCATATTGTAGTAGTAAATGACAAAATGTAAGCATAAACTATATAATGTATGAAGTCTAAAGTCCAAATATCAAACACTTTCACAAAAGGTACACATATAACAGAACAAGTATGCTTTTATTCAAAAATATAACTGCAGAAAAAAGCCACCTTAGCATGCCATATTGACACGTACGTACTGCAGCTACCACAGTAGCATAATGGTATCAGCCGCTGACTAGTATCCAAAAGCTCAAGAGTTCGATCCCACATAGTTCACTTTTGAGAAGTAAACTGCTCTTATTCTTACTATTTTAGAATAAAAACATGCATTTGATTTCAGTGTGTAACAGCCAGTAATTTATGATACTTGTAAAGGTTAGTTTTTTTTTTATTCACTTTTCATTCTCAGTCTCAGTCGTGTTCAGGATCCTTCCCTACCCCCATCTGAGAATGCTGTTTTCACATAAAGATGCTGTAGCTCTGCAGCGTACTTGACTGCATTCTCGCAATGCTTGCGAACTGAAGTGCCTGCGTGCACTTTTGGGCATTACATGTCTATTTTTGAGCATGCCCGTGTCGCTCAAACACAGGAACATATGTTGGTGTACAAGAATAAAAAACTAGTGCACTTTTATTCTAGACTATAAGTAAAGAAAAAATAAAGCAAGTTACAGTAGGTGGTTGATACGACAGCTTGCGTGGTGCAATGCTAAGAACTGCTGATTTCCGATCTGTGCTATATAAAATCATCACATTCAAATATTAACAATTTCCACACACCCTTCCTACATTCACGACATGTGTACTTGTTGCAGTGTACACATCTCTCTGGGCTATGGTTCCTATTACACTGAATGAGCACCTGACATTGTACTTTCTTCCCTATATAAATAACATTCGAGTATAGCGCGTTTCCAAATAAATCACATTTGAGTTATAGCGCGTCTTTATGTGAAAACAGCATTGTCAGATTGGCTGGGGGAATCGTGAACGCGACTGAGAGAATGGAACTGAATAAAAAAAAAGACTGAAATCAAATGTATGTTTTTATTCTAAAATAGTTAAGTACATGCAATATTATTTGAAAGCGAACAGCGCCAGATCGGGCATATTCAAACCCGATCTGATGCTGTTCGTTTTCAAATAATATTGCATTAGTGCTGATGATGTTTTTACATATATTGTCTCTTTCATTCATCTTGCGGTTTGTAATCAGTGACCGCGTGTTTTTTCCCCGATCTTGCCAGTTCG
Source organism: Polypterus senegalus (assembly GCF_016835505.1). NCBI lineage: Eukaryota > Metazoa > Chordata > Cladistia > Polypteriformes > Polypteridae > Polypterus > Polypterus senegalus. The sequence goes on along the minus strand of NC_053159.1, from coordinate 70,243,656 downwards.
CACATGTTGCTGTATGGTGCTGTTTCTTTTGTACTCCAGGACATGCAGAGGACAGAAAAGTACAGTGCAGTAAGTTCAGCGCTATATGCAATCAGACAGACAAACAGGCAGAGAAGGCACTAGATATATAAATAAACAGGGAAGGCACTGTATAATAGATATATAAAAAACAGCTAAGGGGATAGATATATAGATAGGTAGGAAGGAAAGGCACTATATGATAGGCAGACAGGGAAGCTCCTATATAATAATAAAATTACTGTTATTACTATGTAGATAGACAGGGAGTTCAGCGTCGCAGCGTGTATTCAAACCCGATCTGACGCTGTTCGTTTTCAAATAATATTGCATGTACTTAACTATATCTGCATAAAAACATACACTTGATTTCAGTCTTTTTTTTTTATTCAGTTCCATTCTCTCAGTCGCGTTCACGATCCCCCAAAGCCAATCTGACAATGCTGTTTTCACATAAAGACGCGCTATAACTCAAATGTGATTTATCTGGAGACGCGCTATACTCGAATGTGATTTATATAGGGAAGAAAGTACAATGTCAGGTGCTCATTCAGTGTAATAGGAACCATAGCCCAGAGAGATGTGTACACTGCAACAAGTACAAATGTCGTGAATGTAGGAAGGGTGTGTGGAAATTGTTAATATTTGAATGTGATGATTTTATATAGCACGGATCGGAAATCAGCAGTTCTTAGCATTGCACCACGCAAGCTGTCGATCAACCGCCTACTGTAACTTGCTTTATTTTTCTTCACTTATAGTCTAGAATAAAAGTGCACTTGTTTTTTATTCTTGTACACCAACATATGTTCCTGTGTTTGAGCGACACGGGCATGCTCAACAAAATAGACATGTAATGCCACGAAAAGTGCACGCAGGCACTTCAGTTTGCAAGCATTGGTACGAGAATGCAGTCACAAGTACGCTGCAGAGCTGCAGCGCATCTTTATGTGAAAACAGCATTCTCAGATGGGGGGTAGGGAAGGATCCTGAACACGACTGAGACTGAGAATGAAAAGTGAATAAAAAAAAAAAAACTAACCTTTACAAGTATCATAAATTACTGGCTGTTACACACTGAAATCAAATGCATGTTTTTATTCTAAAATAGTAAGAATAAGAGCAGTTTACTTCTCAAAACTGAACCATGTGGGATTGAACTCATGAGCTTTTGGATACCAGTAAGCGGCTGATACCATTATGCTACTGTGGCAGCTACAGTACGTACGTGTCAATATGGCATGCTAAGGTGGCTTTTTTCTGCAGTTATATTTTTGAATAACAGCAGACTTGTTCTGTTATATGTGTACCTTTTGTGAAAGTGTTTGATATTTGGACTTCAGGCTTCATACATTATATAGTTTATGCTTACATTTTGTCATTTACTACTACAATATGAAAAACGTTTCTGTTTTAAAAATGTGTTTACACAGATTACTGTAGAAACGGAACACACGTGAAATGCGTGTATTCCAAATAATGATCTATTCTTTCCACTCTAAAACTCCACTTCACTCCTAGATAATCAATCAAGGCATGAGCTGGGAGAAGTTTGTGCACGTTCTAAGTCGGTGGGGGGATGGAATAGCCGGCTGCTTGCAGCCTGATTTTTATCAGCACATTTAGATGACAAAAGACGCTGGTGGAGAGCTGTGAACGATTTTAAGAAGCGATTTAAGGTGGGATGGAATTACGAGTTTTTTCGTAGGCTCTGGTAATTCTAGTGTTAAATGCATATTCTAATGAGCTATCGGTATGCTGCAAACGCACAAAATCTGATTGTTCGTTAACGCTCGGTTTGTGTTAGGAGGCGTTTGCAATCTGGGAAGATGTAGAAGGACCAGCCCATTCTGGAAGATTGTCAGTGTTTAAATTATTTTATACAACCCAATCAATGTATAATATGCCGATAACAATAGGATTTTTTTTTCATGGGAACGGATTAATCATTTCCCATTATTTCTTATGGGAAAAATTAGTTTGGTATACGTCCCGTTTGGTATAAGTCCAAGGACCTGGAACGGATTAAGGACGTATACCGAGGTTCCACTGTATAAGCAAAACAAAAAAATCTCAAAAAAAGCACAAACACATCCACAAAATCACATATTCTTATGTAGTGTGAATAAAGAGTTTATTTGCTTACTACTGATATACTGTACTTCGTTGTCCATACACAGAAACACATGGGTCTACAGTTATGGGTAATATCAAAATATTGCAATTCTGCAGATATGGACAAGCACATAAAACCCCACAACTTTTAATTTCAATTAACTTTACTCTATTCACTTTCACCACTTTTACTTATGAATGAAGCAAACTATTACTGACACAGATGAATGTATAGTAGCTGTCACTAACACTGAAGCACAGTACAATGTATTTTACTTTGTCAATATTATTAAGCATTTTATGCTTTCATGTGCACATATCACTGAATGTAACCAGTCACTGATAAGCTGCTAGACTGGCAGCTGTCAATTTAGCTGAGCATTAGAACCCACTGCTTTTTAATACCCTGCATTGTAAGCATTCTTTTCACTTGTGTCACCTCAGGGAACACAAATGCTGAGAGGGAGTGGTGACATTCCAAGTGATACCTCACCAAAGACAGCACCTTCTCTGATGAGGTACTAACAGGTTTTCATACCATCATTGTGCATTTCCCAACTTATTAAGGTACTGTATTACTATAAAAAAAACTGTAGGATGTTTAGGTGTTGACTATACTAACAGTACCTGTGGCTTAGTTTAAATTAGTTTTAAACAGAAGTATTTGTGTTTTGTTATTTAAACAACAGTAATATTGCTTCACTGACATTTCACTAATAAGTTTGAAATGTTTTTCTATAAAATAAGTAAAAAAACAAATTACACGTTTGCAGATTTTACCATTAATGGACTGCTTCAAATTACAAGTTTTGTACAAAATTGGGTTAAAGATGACTGCCTATTTAGAAAAACATCTTATGTAGTGTTTTAATTCCATATTAACTGTGCACTACATAAAAATACCTTTCCCCCCAAGACTTACTCAAAATATTATATGATGCAGTATTTCAAGTGTTATTAAAGGACACACTACACATTTGCATTGCAAAAAAGACTGAGTTGGTAGAGCTGGAAAATGGTAACTTACTTTTTCTTGCCACATGTAATAGTAAAATTCGAAAGCTTTGTCTCTAACATGTGCAAATCATAAAATCTGTTACTATTTTTGAGATTCCAACAGTTTTTCCTATTATTGTTAAGAATTTCAGAAAAATATATAAAATTGAGTAGAGTTACATTCCTATGCAATGACATAATGAAGTAAAACATTTATAAACAGATCACTCTTAACACAGCCACAGGGTAAATAAAAAATATAAAACTGAATAACTTTTTAGAAGTATAAACACCTTAATGTTTTCATTGTTCTGGGATCAGACTTGGGTTCTACTCTTTACCCTTTCTTTTATATACAGTTTACCCCTAGTCCAAACCATCTGTGTTTGTTACTGTACAACATTAATCTTTCTACAAGTACATAATACAAGGAGAAAATTAATTAAAACAGTTAGCCTGGCTAAGGCTTTTTGCTCAAGCTCTGCTAAAATGACCTTGCAAAAGCCTCCAATAGTATTCTCACATTTATGGATTCTTTAGTTAAAGAGATTACATGAAGTTTTAAAGTTTTAAAGGTTAAACCCAAAAACTTTAAGGGTCCATTCATATCTAAGTGTTTTTCTAACTTTTATGTGCTAGACCAGAACACTCCCAAACACTTTGTAAAGTTATTTGTCATTATTTTAAATGGCACTATTCACACCTAAGTGTTAAAGCAGTGAGTGGTTTAGAAAACTCCAGCATGCAGCAGTTTTCATGCATTTTCAGTCAAATGACTGTTCCATTGCAATCAATAACGCTCAGAAAACTGTGATGAAAAAAAAAAAACAAAAAGCAAACAACATTTTTTAAGAATCTTTAAGCAAAGTCAATGCCTCTTCCTGGATAAGCAAGGAATAAAGCAGCTCATCAAAACAACAAAAAGAAATAAAAATGCTGCGGTTGTTGTACATGCACAGTTGTGCAGTAACAGGTATTGAGGGAGAGGTCAAGTACGTATGTGGCTTGCAATAAAGTGACAACAACTGAATAAAAGTTATAGCAGTAAACTTAAGTTTAAAAAACACATATATCACATCAGCGACTCTCCACGCTAGTGTTTAGATGTGGCCAGTGTATGTGCCCAAAAAAGAAATCTAACTGCATTCTTGTACCATTGCTTGCGTACTAAAGTGTCAGCAGGCATTTTTTGTGGCATTACACATGTAATTTGTGCCCTTATGCCCTTGTCGATCAAACAGAGAAAGCTCTGCTATCTACTTGTGACTTTACACTGTATGAAAATAATTAAATAAATCAAGGTAAATAGCATTCAATCTGGCTTTTATATAAGTAACATAAATGCTTCTTATGTAAAGACCATCACAAAACATAATCATAAACAGGTGTTTGCATGATACATTGGCAAGCTCTGTAAGCCGTGCTGTTTCTTTGAAGGACAGGTGTGGGGCAGACTGACTGGCAAGATAACGCTGGACCACATCCTGTATCCACACGGTGCCATCTTTTGCATTTACACCTGGTGCAGCTGCGTTGTTCTTGTATGTGAGTGGACATTTCTTGCGGGGAGGGCTTCTGTTCTCTTTCTCCAATCTGAGTTCACCTCTGTTGTAGCACGTGTTTATTTGAAAACAGCAGTGTCAGAAGGGGCGAGCGTGAATGCAACTGAGAGAATAAACCTGAATTAAAAAAAAATGCTAATCTTTACAAGTACCATACATTTACACCAGCTGTTACAGACTGAAATCAAATGTATGTTTTTATTTTATAATAGTATCAATAAGAGCAGCTCACTACTCAAAACGTTTATTTTGGGAGACGTGAAGACTCAAACCCGCAATCTTCTGAATAGGAATCAGCACTTCTTACCACTATACTACCAAAGAAGTTGCGACAACAAGCCACATTAACCCAATTTCTTTTTCTTCAGTTATAGACTTGAAAAAAAGAGCATTTGTTCTGTTATACTTGTACATTTTGTGAAAGTGCTTATTTGATATTTGGACTTCAGTCTTCACACATACTAAAACATGGAAAACGTTTGTCTTTTAGGTATGTGTTCAACATTTCTGTCATCCTACACTTACATAGACAGTAGATCTTTGTACACACGGAACACACATGAAATGCATGTGTTCCAAATAACAATTTATTTTTAGCCTACACAGCTCTAGATACCTGACTCCCTGATAAACAAGGCTTCAGTTGGGAGAGGTTTTTGTCGTTTCTGCAGTGGTAGTGGGGATGGTATAGCAGGTTGCTTAGGCTTATCGACACATTTACAAAAGATGCTGAATAGAGAGGTGCGAGCGGATTTAAGGTGGGCCGGATTTCCAAGTTTTTTTCGTAAGCTTTGGTAATTCTAGTGTTAAGCAGTTCACTCATGGTATTATACATGTCAGATGGTTCAGCGAGGCTACCACTGAACCAAGTTGTTCAAAATATGTAACATTTAAGGAATCTGAAATAAAATTTGTCACAGACCCTCCACGACCAACAACTAACAATAGGGCATTAATCAATGATATTTTTACACCACTGAAGTGAATATCCTGTCTGTGAAAGCTACTATGCTACCCTAAGCCTACCTGGACTATGTTTTTAACTATAAGTCAAAGTACTGCTGAAAAACCATATATTTAATATAGTCTACTAACACATGTAAATGTATTCTATTACAACAGTAATTTTTGTGTAAACTCACCGTCGCAAAACTATTTAACAAACAAATATGTGATAACCAACCATTTGATGAACTAAAAAAAATTAAAATAATGAAGTCTCTAATCACATCTGAATGTAATGCAATGCGTACATTTTGTAACTTATTTAATGCCGCTTTTTCAATTTCTTTATTTCATTTTTAAATATCTCAGGGTAAACATCAGATATCTCTTCCCTGAACTCATTAATATTCTCTAAAGTCTACTTAGTTCTCAAGATGATGGTTATGATTAAAAAAAATCCTTTTGAAGAGAGACTCTCAACTGATGGTACGCAAGGAGTTACAAAACAGTACACACAAAAAAGTCAGGAGCTGCAAACATAAGCAAAGGAAGAAAGCAAAAGAAAGAGACAGAGAGAAAGAGAAAACAGTTGCTGCTACACCTCAAGAAGCATAAAAGTCTTGTTGTGTTTTCATGGCAACTAAAGCTATATTATTAAAACTTTTCATCTATTTATAGAATTGATTCAAAAATAAATAACGCCCAGTTCCTGCTTGCTTTGTGTAGTGTAATGATTTGAATGAACAGCTGTCAGAAGTAGTAATTTTAATTTATAGTGTAGTGCATTTGAATGATGGAGTTGAAATGATGGCCAGATTAATTGCCTTTTAATACAGCACCGAACATAGCCCTGATAAATGAAGAGGCTTTGTATGCATCCTCTATTGGAATGAATATGGTTACCATTGTACATCCAACCACCCAACCATTTTACAACCAACCTATTCAATTCAGATAAATATGTAATATTTAATGAAAGCACATCATCTAGCAGATGAACAATTAGAGTAGCTGCTGAAGCAGAATTTTTAACTGCTGAAACTGAATTAGCAAAAACTACATTAATTTCATGTATTTAGGAAGGGCATCTGGTGTAAACTTTTGCCAGATCAATATGTGGACAACGATACAAATTTCTATACCGGATCAGTCAAGGCTTGGGATAACAACGGCCGCCAGCAGAACTGTTCGCTAACAGGGTGCTGGCGGAAATTGGGCTACTGTTGGTCGAAGAAGAGGGGGGAGACATGTCAGGAGGCAGAAGGAAAGGAGGAAGGTAGAGAGAGTGGAACTAAGGGTTTGAACTTTGAATGTTAACAGAATGACTGGTAAGGGAAGAGAGTTAGCCAATATGGTAGAGAAAAGGAAGGTTTATATAGTGTGCGTACAAGAGACTAAACGGAAGGGGAGTAAGGCCAGGTGGATCGGAGGTGGATTCAAATTGTTTTATCATGGTCTGGATGGGACGAGAAATGGGTAGGAATTATTCTAAAGGAGAAGTATGACAAGAGCGTCAGACAGAGTAATGATTATGAAGCTGGAAATTGAAGGTTTGATGATGAATGTTGTTACTGTATATGCCCGGCAAGTTGGGTGTTGAATGAGAAAGAAGATTTCTGGAGTGAGTTGGATGAGGTGATGGACAGTGTACCTAAGGGACAGAAAGTGGTGATTGAAGCGGATTTCATTTGACATGTTGCTGAAGGGAACAGAGATGAAGAGGTGATGGGTAGGTATGGTGTCAAGGAAAGGAATGAAGAAGGTCAGAGGATAGTGGATTTTGCAAAAAGGATGGGTATAGCTGTGGAGAATACACATTTTAAGAAGAGGGAGGAACATAGGGTGATGTATAAGAGTACAGGAAGATGCACACAGGCAGATTATATCCTATGCAGAAGAGTCAATCTGAAGGAGATTAAAGACTGCAAATAGGTGGCAGGGAAAAGTGTAGTTAGGCAGCATAGTATGGTGGTCAGCAGGATGATGTTGGAGATCGAGAAGAGGAAGAGAGTGTGGGCAGAGCCAAGGATCAAATGGTGGAAGTTGAGAAAGGAAGACTTCAAGGCTGAGTTTAGGGAGGAGGTAAGACAGGCACTGGGTGGCAGTGAAGAGTTACCAGACAGCTGGGCAACTGCAGCACAAGTAGTAAATAACAGCAAGAAGGGTGCTGGAGGAAAAGGAAACCTGGTGGTGGAATGGGGAAGTACAGGAAAGTATACAGAGGAAGAGGATGGCAAAGAAGAAGTGGAAGAGTCAGAGAGATTCAGAAAGTAGACAAGAGTACAAGGAGATAAGGCGCAAGGTGAATACAGAGGTGGCAAAGGCTAAAGAAAAGGCGTATGATGAGTTGTATGAGAGGCTGGGCACTAAGAAGGGAGAAAAGGACATGTACCGATTGACTAGACAGAGAGACCAAGCTGGGAAAGATGCCCAGCTGGTTAGGGTGATAAAGGACAAAGATGGAAAATGTACTCAAGTGAGAAGGGTGTGTTGAGCAGATGAAAAGAGTACTTTCAGAGGCTGATGAATGAAGAGAATGAGAGAGAGAGAAGTTGATATGAATTAGGAAGTGCAACAGATTCGCAAGGAGGAAGTAAGGACAGCTATGAAAAGGGTGAAGAGTGGAAAAGCTGTTGGTCCTGATGATATAGCTGTGGAAACATGGAGGTGTTTAGCAGAGATGGCAGTGGAGTTTTTAACCAGATCGTTTAAGTGAGAGGATGCCTAAGGAGTGAAGACGAAGTGTACTGGTACCAATTTTAAAATATGAAGGGGGATATGCAGAGCTGTAGTAACTACAGGGGGATCAAACGGATGAGCCACAGCATGAAGTTATGGGAAAGAGTAGTGAAAACTAGATTAAGAAGGAAGGTGATGATTAGTGAGCAGCAGTATGGTTTCATGCCAGGAAAGACCACCACAGATGCAAAGTTTGCTCTGAGGGTATTGATGGAGAACTATAGAGAAGCCCAGAAGGAGTTGTATTGCGTCTTTGTGGACCTGCAGAAAGTATATGACAAGGTGCCTCAAGAGGAGTTGTGGTATTGTATAAGGAAGTCGAGAGTGGCAGAGAAGTATGTAAGAGTGGTACAGGATATGTATGAGAGAAGTATGACAGTGGTGAGAACTGCAGTAGGAGTGACAGATGCACTCAAGGTGGAAAAAGGATTATATCAGGGATCGGCTCTGAGCCCTTTCTTGTTTGCAATGGTGATGGACAGGTTGAGAGACGAGATTAGACAGGATTCCCCATGAACTATGGTGTTTGCTGATGACATTGTTATCTGTACTGAGAGTAGGGAACAGGTTGAGGAGACCCCAGAGAGGTGGAGATATGCTCTGGAGAGGAGAGGACAGTAGGAACAAGACAGAATACATTTATGTGAATGAGAGGGAGGTCAGAGGAATGGTGAAGATGCTGGGAGTAGAGTTGGTGAAGGTGGATGAGTTTAAATACTAGGGATCAACAATACAGAGCAACGGAAATTGTGGAAGAGAGGTGAAAAAGAGAGTGCAGGCAGAGTGGAATGAGTGGATAAGAGTGTCAAGAGTGATTTGTGACAGACTTGTATCAGCAAGAGTGAAAGGGAAGGTTTACAGCAGGGGTCCCTGGCTGTCACTGCTGGCAACAGAAACTCACTCAGTGAAGGGCTACAGCAAAATGGCTGTCCCCTTCACTGAGGACACTTTCAGAACACTAGGTGGGCAGGGAGAGAGACCAAGGTGAGGGAGTATGACAACTAAGTATTTTTATGGTCCCGACAGTTTCCCCATATGACACGAGTCTATAGAAATCTTGTTACTATGAAGTACATTCAGCAGATACTTTCATTACAACAAAGTGACTTTGAAATGCTTGAATGAATCATCCACAGAGCAGTTAGTTCTGTAGTCACTGCTCAGTTGTGCACATTTGCACAACGATCCCCAAACAGAAATATTGTATAAAAAAAAAAAAAAAATCTTTCTTCAAACTTTCCTCATACTGTTTTTTTGCTGTTTTTGTTTTCTGCGGTTTTCAGTGATACCTTTTGCTTATTGCTCGTCAACATTTGAAAAACATCCATTGGAATTTAACTCATTTTCACCCTCCTATAGAAATGGCAGACACGAAAAAACCTGGTCACAACCCCGCCTGACTGCCTTGTCTGTTTATAGGGGTGTGGGAGATCCTGCTACAATATAACCGGGATCTATATAACACAGGTGAATCTGCCTTATTCGTATCTCACTGTCACTTGATTTTTTCTTTTATTCAGTTTTATTGAGTGTTCCTGCTCATGCAGAATTAGTATGCACCTTATAGGCAGAATCATCTGCGTTTGTGTGTCAGCTTTTATCCCTCCAGATTAGAGAATGTCCAGTTCCATTGCCTCAAAACACTACTCACATCTACAGTTATTCCCAGTTTCAAATAAAAACTACCAGCATAAGATACCCAGGGCAGTAGTATGTATCGTGACTGACAGAATAAAAGTGAAGAAAAAAAATTGTAACTTTTACAAGTACAGTACTATAAATGTACACGGTCTGTTAAAGACGCAAACCAAATGTATGTGTGTACTGTATAATATTAACAATAAGAGCAGCTCACTACTGAAAATGGCAAATATAGGAGGCAGTCAGGATCGACTCTTGATTACAAGTCAGCAAATCTTACCGCTACGCCATTTACGAGTGAGCTTTCTCGTAGGCTGTGGTAATTCTAGCGCTAAAGATACCAAGCCAGGGCCTTCATTCTCCCAGCTGGTGTATGATCACCTATCTCAGCTTTCAATAGAGTTTGAGCATTATTCCCAACCACAAAAGACTCCCAAAATGAGAAGGAATGGATCCGTGACCCATTTGTGAATAAGCCAGGTGAATCAACTTTGTCTGTGCTTGAAGAAGATCAACTGCTTGAGGTTGCAAATGATGGTGGCCTTAAAAGTATGTTTGAGACAACTTCAAATCTCCATACGTTTTGGATGAAAGTCAAGGCAGAATATCCTGAGGTTGCCACAAAAGCACTGAAAAGTCTGCTTCCATTTCCAACATCCTATCTTTGTGAGGCAGAGTTTTCTGCAGTGACAGCAACCAAAATGAGATTATGGAGTAGACTGAACATAAGCAACACACTTTGTGTGTCACTGTCTTCCATCATTCCCAGACGGGATTGTCTGATTGCAGGAAAACAAGGTCAGGGTTCCCACTGATTCTGCACTATGGTAAGTTGTATAATTTCTATTACAATATTATAACTTAATAATAATAATAGAAATGTAATGTAAATTGTGTATAAAGCTGCCCTACGAATCCACCTCAAATGCACCCAAAGCTGTCCCTGGAAAAATTTGCTTCTAGTAAAGCGGTCCTTGGTGTCAAAAAGGTTGGGGACCACTGGTCTATAGGACAGTAGTGAGACCAGCTATGTTATATGGGTTGGAGATGGTAGCATTGACCAGAAAGCAGGAGACGGAACTGGAGGTGGCAGAGATGTTAAGATTTGCATTGGGCGTGACAAAGATGGACAGGATTAGAAATGAGTACATTAGAGGGTCAGCTCAGGTTGGGCGGTTGGAAGACAAAGGAAGACAGGCGAGATTGTGTTGATTTGGACATGTGCAGAGGAGAGATGCTAGGTATACTGTATTGGGAAAAGGATGTTAATGACAAAGCTGCCAGGCAATTGGAAAAGATGAAGCCCAAAGAGAAGGTTTATAGATGTGCTGAGAGGGGACATGCAGGTGGTGGGTGTAACAGAGCAAGATGCAGAAGACAGGACAATAGGGAAGAAGATGATCCACTGTGGCAACCCCTAGCGGGGGCAGCAAAAGAAGACGACGACGACATTTATGTCATGTATTGTATTTTCAAAATAAAACTAATGTTTACTATTACAACCAAAATGTTGTGAAATCGGAAATGTCACATAGTTTGGATTTATGGAAGCAAATGGGATGCAGTCTTTGTGTATGAGTAATCACTGCTGTCCAATTCAGTGGTAACTTTTGGATTAGTTCAAAGGTTAAGGAACAAAATCTGATCAGTTATGTGAGGCAGTCAGAAAAACAACAGAACAAAGGCTGCTCTGAAGGAACTGTGAAGAAATAATCTTATAACGAAAAGTTCAATTTATTAAGAAGAAAACATTTTATTGACAAGTGCAACCTTAAAATTTTGATAAATACAAAAAAGGAAAGAAAGATTTGAAATGTAAATGGATCAGTAGCTTGTGATATATGAAATTTGAGGAATGTGTTCATTAAATATTACTCTTCAAAGTAAATGTTATTAATCAGCTAATGTGTTCTCTATATACTGATGCAATCTCACATGAGCAAATGTCATAAACCTGACAAGATGGTTTTCTAACAAACCCGATTTGAATATTCTGGTGTTATAAAAGCAGCTTTAAAGAGTAGCGTTTACATTTTAGTCAATACACAGAAACGGTTTGTGCACATGGTAAGATAAATCGAACAATCCACGGTGATCATGCCATTATTCACAAGCCATATGATGAAATCCTCCAAAGCCTTCAAACTCCTTACCATCCCATTTGTTGCTCCTCTTAGAGAACATCCCCCCTTTCTGCCACACAAAATTCAAGTTCAAGTGTATATAATGGAATCAGAGAGTATACAGACCCCTTCACTTTCTGCACAACTGGTGTATATTTAAATTCAAAAGGATATTTTCAGATCAATCTCTACTCAATACCCCATAATGACTAAGTAAAAAGTTTAAAGAGAGTTACAGAAAGCAATCTCTCTTATTATTAAAAAAAATAAATAAATCTTGGAAGGAGACAATATGTGATCTTCTCAGAAGAAATTTGATGTCCCGCGAGAGACACTTTAATGTTATGTGAGACAAAGCAGTAAGATAAAAGAACAGCTGTGATAATTAAAAAAATCACAGGGACAAACACTCAAAAAAGTCGGTTTATTTATTAGGGAGAAAGAAACCATATTCACGGGCAGTTATACATTGCGTTGTCACGATGTAGCTCCAAACACAGAATCAAAACTCAATGCGATATTGACGAAAAGTTAAAATATTGTTTTAACTTTTTTAAGTTTTACAGTAAAAGTGTAAGTTTGTGTGTTAGTTTCAAAGCCAAACAGAACGAAAACGTATAACGCAACAAATACCTCTAACGCAACATGAAATATAGTTTTCTTTCAATTGATTACATTTTCTATTTTTTAAATGGTTAGGTCTATTATGCATATGTAACAATTCCAAAGACAATAATCTGTTTAAATTATACATCCACTTCCCTATACGTGAGTGACAGAGCCGCGAAGTGGCTAGCACGTATTACCAGCCTGGGGGTTGGCGAGCCAAGCGAGCAGGGAGGCAGAGCCCCTTAGTATATTAAATTAATAAAAATATTTGGTTTACATAAGATACTTAAAAATAGACTCAAGCCAAAGTTATCCATAGTATCTTGTTGAAACTCCCAAAAAAGATATCTGGTTTTACCCAATAGAAGTCCAGTATCTAATAATTTATGAACAAAAAAAAAGTTTTGGAACATTTCAATTCCTAGGCGTTGTATGCCAAGACAAAAAATAACATTGATGGAGATTAGAGATATCAGCTTCAAATGCTAATAAAAATGCTAATCTATAGATCTTGCAAAGGAAGAATGTGCAGCATTTGAGGGAGACGAATCAGACAACAATAAAACTGAAACGGAGTAAAAGAATTGAAAATTTTTAATACATTATAAATTAAGGATGCTTTAGTTTTATGTATCCAGTTTAAAAATAACTATTTACTGACATTTATAATATAATTATATCTCTAATATGCTTATACTGTGTAAAAGCAGCTTTAATAATGCTCCTTTCAGATTATATTACTACTGTGTAAGTAAGGTGATTCCAGTCATACCTTCTTTCGGATGTCTTCATCATTTGCTCCCAGGGATGCATACAATTTAAAAGCAGCCTGTCTCAATTCATGAGCATGTTTAAGGTCATGGTCAAGCTGGAAAGTTAGAGGAAAAAAAACATCAAACAACTTTCTGTATTACTGATAAAAATTTAGCAATCTTAAAATGCATTTGGTGGTCAATTTTTGAGTGAGTCACTCAACTAGCTCCAGCTGCTGAAATATAAAAAGAAATGCAGAATACATTTACAATTGATATGTTACTGCCCAAAGAAATAGTGAAAATGTTCCTTCTCACACTGCTCAAAAAGACACTCAAAAATAAATTACAAATGAATTACAATCATAAAATAAACAAACTGATTTCTTTCATCACATAACATGGAAATCAACCTTCAAAACAGACCAGAATTTTTATCCACTGAAAACATATTTCCAAAAATGCAAAAAATGGCACATTCTATATGAAATTAGTTATGTGTCACACCAGTTTACATTGTGGGGTCTGGATACCATGTTTAGCAATTTGTACTAGTTTGATTACAAAGAGTAATGATTAGCAGTGGCGCACTGTGAGAAACCACAACGCTTTTAGATACACAAAAGAAAAATCCACAAAGAAAGGGATAAAAAAGGAAAATCTGTAGCTTGGCTTGGGTTAATTTCCAAATTTTTATTTTTATTTTTTTTTTCTTATTTAAACTTTGTGAGTGCTAAATAAATCGTCTAGAGTAGCGCACTGGCTGATAGTAATTGTAGTCCCCTTGTCGGCATTTGAACAAGGTTGCAGATAAGTATGAAGAGGTAGGGGGGATAATATATAGTTTATTTACAGATCAGTTCCACAAACATTAACTACACTCATAACCACAGCACCTGGAAAGCACTTGCTAAATGTACTTTCATTGAGCTTTTCTCCTTCAGTTCATTTTTGCAGATGGCCTTCTTTTGTATAAACTGGCATGCAATATTCCTCAGTGCGACTGCTGTTGGTTAGCTGCTCCTTACATAAACACGCTGTCAAAGGGCTTGTTTATACTTATCGCATTAAGACCACAACATAGTGATTGTGGTTAGTGAGTGAAATACATTGTATTCTGCTAGTCAGTAGGTACAGTTTTTATTCAATATCAGATACCTAACAATGTCACAGATGAGACTCCACAGATGAAGAAGAGTTATTCCTACTATTTTTGACTAAGAGAAAAAAAGAAGCAAGATGTACTGTCCAAAAGTGTTGAAGCAAGGGCACGTCAAAGTATAAAGCAGCCTTTATGAGATATATAACAGGAAACATGCTGAAGTGTGGCGAAGAATGCATGAGAGCTGTTGGTTGGGAACTGGGTTTAACTTTGTCCTATGCATTCTTGCAAAATTTTCTAGTCTTGTGCTTTCTTGCAAGAAATTTTCAAATTATAAGTGTTATTTTTTTAAAACATTTAAGGAATCTATGCATTTTAATTGAATTAAATTAATTAGCAACAGACTGGAATTGAACCATTTCTCCAATTATAACCATTATCCTACATTAATCAAGTTTTATATGATGTGTCATTTGCTTTCCATAGTTTAAGGTAGTTAGAAATTTAACTTTAATGAATCTAAGCATTTTAAATGAATTAAATGAAATATTTTATGGGTGCCCCACAATTTTTTCACATATTATCAACAGAATCTTAGTACAAGAAATAAAAATTATTATTTTTTAATAAAATAATGTCACTTAAAACCTTTTTTTTTTTTTTTTTTAAAATATATTTTTAGCCACCCCAATGCCACATTGTCCTCAGCACGTTACAAAAACCATGACTTGGGTGAGAAGGTGATTTGACAGAAATGACATTAGTGACAGAGTGGACCAACAATTTTAAAGTGAAATGTGACATTCATTCATATTCATTTCTCATTTCATTTTAGCCATGGTGAAACCTTACATATGAGAAGTACTAAAAATGTGTTTATCTATTAGAGAATAAAAACATTTACGCTTTCTTAGAAAAGCCAAACAAATCACTAAAAATAGTACTTTGCCAAAATTCTATATAAATTATGAAAAATTGGTACTATTTAAAAACGAAAAATTACCTTGTGTACACAGGTCACGAACCCTAGACCATTTGATTGAATATCCAACAAGCTAACCATTTGTGCAATGCTTCTTAACTGTCACATTGAAGTAATTTGAGAAAACATCAATATCAATTGATCGAAATGAGCTTTTATTTATTTTTTTTTAAATAATTTGACTACATTGGTCTTGAACCTGCAACCATTTCATCGAAAGTCCAACATGCTAACCACTTGACCAGCACAGATTTATATTTATATATATATATATATATATATATATATATATATAAAGTATACATAAAGTTTATATATATATACTGTATATAGTGTGTGTGCATAATCGCTAAAATTGTAATACAAGAAGATGAGAAATTTAAATATAACACAGAAACGTACAGATCCCAAGTCAAAACTGATGAAATACTGCATTGTCACCAGAGATCAGTATGCGCGCAAAGTTTGACGGAAATTGGTTCAGTAAAAGTGGGTAAAAAATTGATTGCTATATTTGACCCACACAAATACAGAGGACAAGTTAAATAAAATCATGTCAAAAATGTACACTAACGCTCCTTCCAAATTTTAAGTGTTCAGCATTAGGAAAGGATACATTATCAAAAACAAGGGGATTCACTCCATTACAAGCAGATCATGCCTTATGCAGTTACAGAAAAGGCACAAGAGGTATCTTATAATAAACTAGCAAAATACCCACGCTTCGCAGCGGAGAAGTAGTGTGTTAAAGAAGTTATGAAAAAGAAAAGGAAACATCACACCACTGCATATATACATATACATACACACACACACACATATATACATATATATATACATACACATATATATACATATATATATATATATATATATACATACATATATATATACATACATATATATATATATACATATATATATATATATACATATATATATATATACATATACATATATATATATATACACACACACACACACACACACACACAGTGGTGTGAAAAACTATTTGCCCCCTTCCTGATTTCTTATTCTTTTGCATGTTTGTCACACAAAATGTTTCTGATCATCAAACACATTTAACCATTAGTCAAATATAACACAAGTAAACACAAAATGCAGTTTTTAAATGATGGTTTTTATTATTTAGGAGAAAAAATCCAAACCTACATGGCCCTGTGTGAAAAAGGAATTGCCCCTTGTTAAAGAATAACCTAACTGTGGTGTATCACACCTGAGTTCAATTTCCGTAGCCACCCCCAGGCCTGATTACTGCCACACCTGTTTCAATCAAGAAATCACTTAAATAGGAGCGCCTGACACAGAGAAGTAGACCAAAAGCACCTCAAAAGCTAGACATCATGCCAAGATCCAAAGAAATTCAGGAACAAATGAGAACAGAAGTAATTGAGATCTATCAGTCTGGTAAAGGTTATAAAGCCATTTCTAAAGCTTTGGGACTCCAGCGAACCACAGTGAGAGCCATTATCCACAAATGGCAAAAACATGAAACAGTGGTGAACCTTCCCAGGAGTGGCCGGCCGACCAAAATAAGCCCCAAGAGCGCAGAGACGACTCATCCGAGAGGTCACAAAAGACCCCAGGACAACGTCTAAAGAACTACAGGCCTCACTTGCCTCAATTAAGGTCAGTGTTCACGACTCCACCATAAGAAAGGAGACTGGGCAAAAACGGCCTGCATGGCAGATTTCCAAGACGCAAACCACTGTTAAGCAAAAGAACATTAGGGCTCGTCTCAATTTTGCTAAGAAACATCTCAATGATTGCCAAGACTTTTGGGAAAATACCTTGTGGACTGATGAGACAAAAGTTGAACTTTTTGGAAGGTAAATGTCCCGTTACATCTGGCGTAAAAGGAACACAGCATTTCAGAAAAAGAACATCATACCAACAGTAAAATATAGTTGTCCAGGAGAAAAGCAATCTTGCCTCAAATCAATGGCAACCTGTTGTAGGGTCTGTCCATGAGACTTATTACTTGTCATCGCAAAGCAGAGCCTTACTGGAAATTGGAGGCATTTGAATTGAAATGGGAGATCAGAGGGTAGAACGGGGATGCGAGGAATACATTGAGTGTGGAGAAACTGTAGAGACAGCGTGTGTATTAACTTGTGGATTTTTCTGTGAGAATTTGGTGGCAGCGTGACAAAGTTGCTTCCGCAAGACCGCGTTAGCTGTGGAGCTCAGCTCGGAGCATATTCTTTTCTTACCTTGTCAATTGTGTAATGCGTTTTTTGAACAGGTTTGATGCATGGAAGTGATCACTCGTACTGCGTTCAGTCAGTTGACGTGAGCTGCTCTCTTGTGTGATGTTGCGATGTCCACGGCTTTATTTAATGTTAGCTAAGACCCGGCACTTGAAAGTTTCTCGCTACAGCAATTTTAACTCCGTTACAAAGTGATCCAAAGTCCTGTTTATACCTTGTGTCTTCTCATTAAACTCGTATCTCGCGAATAAAGTATTCGTCGAAGGCATGACAAACGGCAGAGTGAGCGTGTCTATAAACTTAATTTAAACTTACGGTTTACACCGTGCTTTGTTTCCGCAGTAGCTGCACCTATGAATATGCTTGTATGGGTTTTTTCTTCAGCGCTCTTTGGAGCTCTTCCTTGTTTTCTACGTACTGCGTTCACAGTCAGTTCACGTGATTACGTGGGAGGCGTGATGATGTGACACGCAACTCCGCCCCCCACGGCCATCGACCTGCAGTCCATTACAGTATATGGAGAAAAACAGGTTCCAGTTATGACCATTACGCGTAGAATTTCAAAATTAAACCTGCCCAACTTTTCTAAGTAAGCTGTAAGGAATGAGCCTGGCAAATTTCAGCCTTCTACCTACACGGGAAGTTGGAGAATTAGTGATGAGTGTGTGAGTGAGCGAGTCAGTCAGTCAGTGAGGGCTTTGCCTTTTATTAGTATTGATAAAATGCTCACCATTAACACTAGAATTACTACAGCCTACGAAAAAACGTGTAAATCCGGCACACCTTAAATCCCTTTGCACCTCTCCGTCAGTTTCTTTTGTCTTGTAAATATGTTGATAAGTCCAAGCAGCCTGCTATTGCACCATGCAAATGAATATGAATAATATGAATAATGTTGCATCCGTGTCAAAATGTTTTCTGAAATGTACTACATATTTCTACTATACATAAATTCAAGCGATAATGAGATATGAAGAAGGCAGATTCACCAACGTTTGTGTGTCAGCTTTTATCCCTCCAGATCAGATAATTTCCAATTCCATTGTCTCAAAACACTACTCACATCTATAGTTATGCCCAGTTTCAGATTAAAAGTAACTGCATCAGATCTTGGGTGGTGGGTGGGTGTTGTATTCGAGAGATTAAAAGTAAAAAAAAAAAAAACATTAACTTTTCCAAGTACTATAACTTTACACTGGTTGTTACAGGCACAAATCAAATGTATGTTTTTATTGTATAATATTAACAATAAGAGTAGCTCACTACTCAAAACGGTAAATTTGTGGGGGGAGCTGGTTTCAAACTGACCACCTCTGAATTGTAAGTCAGCAGTTCTTATGTCGTATTGTATATGCACCTTTTGTGAAAGTGTTTATTTGATATTTGGCTATCAGCCTTCACACATTATATACAGTTCATGTCTATATTTTGTCATTTATTACTAAAACATAAAAAAAGTTTCTGTTTTAACAATGTGTTTACATAGATTGTTGTAGACACAGAACACACATGAAATTATTTACTCTATACAATTCTAAGTGGCTCACTCCCAGATAATCAAGGCAGGAACTGGGAGAACTTCTTGCCCATTCTGTGGCGGTGAGGGGGATGGTATAGCAGGCTGCTTAATGCTTGTGGTTATTGACACATTTACAAGACAAAAGACGCTGACGGAAGAGGTGCGAAGGGATTTAAGGTGGGCCGAATTTACGAGTTTTTTTGTAGGCTCTGTTAATTCTAGTGTTAATCAGTATGTTCTCTGGGCCCATAATAGATATACTGGAGGTTATTAAAATGCTTGCTACTAGCCCAAATACTGCATGTGCACATGCTTTTCCTGGCCTAAAACTCATCTTTTAATAACATGAGGACCGACTTAATATTCTAACCATGACAAATTTTAATACATTCCATTCATTTGCTGGAGATTTTACCCAGCCAGACAAAGACAGACTAAGAAATATGAGAGTACACTCTGGAAGTAAACTGTATGCATTTGCCCCTGAAGTATCATACTCTTGTGTTTTAAACCTCCTGTTAGCTGTTCATGTGCAAGCTGGTAAAAAAAAAAAAGAAATTGTGTGTTCAGTCACATAAAAAATAACAGGAAATTAATCTAAAGGTGCTAATTAATTCAAATAAACTTTGCACTAGTCGAGATATTAGACAGAGCACATTTACTGCATCATTATAGATACAAGTAACAAAATGAAATAACAAACTAAAGGTTCTATAAACTTCATGGGTCTTTTTTGCCCAAAAACACAGAAACGATCATTTTGATAAACTTACCCGCTTGATATCGGTGATGGCACTGACTGAGCTGGGGTATTTGAAGTAGTCAGCAAGCATGGCAATAAGATGGTCAGTGATGCTGGCAGTTCTCTGAAGTTCTACATCAAGTTCAATTAGATAGGCTAACGTTTCTGCACCTTCAACTCTTTCCTCTAGCAACCGGTCCTTATTGCACATTCGGACTAGGCACGGAAGTGTCTAAGTAAAACAAAAGTCACTTTACATTTTGTTTACATAAACCACAAACCTTCCTTCAGAAAGAGCAAGACAAAGAAAAAAAAGCTAGAAAATATCGACAGAGAAAATAAAGTCTATAGCTGCATGAAATAAAAAAAAATATTGAAAATATTTAAAAATAAACTAATAATGATATTTAACATTTGCAATGTATGACTGAAACCAAATATTACTTTATAGATAATTAAGCCCATTGTTAGATCATCAACAGAATTAATAAAATGAAGTCCTGAAGACAACATTGAATGTAATGGAACCAAACTCTACTTAAGACTATAAACAAAAACAAATACAGTAATCCTTTGCGATCAATGAGGGTTAGGGGCACAAGACCCCTATGAATGTGAAAAATAGCAAACACATTTTGGGCCCATGACTACATACTTTAAGTGTATTGCACTAAATAAGATGCAAAAACTTGCAAGATACATATTGTACTAAATAAGATGCAAATACTTGCAAGATAAAACGATGACTGCGCAATCTAATTATGTGTGCAAGACTGGGTGCAAAGACAAAGATACAGAGTGTCCCCCAGACAAACTGCGAAGTTCAGGAGTTCTTTGGTGAACTGTAACGTTTTCTGAAATTTATATTATAATACATAATATATGTGTATATTTAAGGTAGTAAATGAAAAACATTATTAATATTACAGATAGAAATTAAATCCAATAAAACACTAAGCACAAAATTATAAACACAGTCCAGTTTCGCAAATGCAGATGAAGATGGTAGTGATGAAGATAAATCCCCTTTGAACAGTCTTCTAGAAGTTATGGAAATTTTTGTCCTACCGTGACATCAATATATGTGAAGGTTTA
This sequence comes from Polypterus senegalus, assembly GCF_016835505.1. Taxonomy (NCBI): domain Eukaryota; kingdom Metazoa; phylum Chordata; class Cladistia; order Polypteriformes; family Polypteridae; genus Polypterus; species Polypterus senegalus. The sequence continues at coordinate 70,222,485 of NC_053159.1, read as the reverse complement.
CAGAAGTTGGGAGAACTCCCAGACAGACATTTTCCAACCAAAACAAATTCACATCAACAAGCGGGCAAAGGTCAAGAACATAAATCCTGGGAAATCTGTAATCTAGTTGGTATAATTGTAATCCAATTGTGCATTTAAGTGTTAAAAACAAAAAGGCAGCATCGACTGGGATCCTGCCAGCTTGTTATGGCACACTTTTAAAGCTACCATGCTCATCTTTCACCCCAGAGCCATTGCAGCAACAGCTGAAGCTGCCCAATAACATAGTACTCCCAGGGTTTCTGGGATTTGCAGACTAGGACTTTAAGAAGCAGGGCTTACAGCATTGTCTGTGGTTTTCCGCAAACAGGTCGCAAAACTTGCAAAATAACTTAATTCAATTATTGATGACAACCCCACATATATGCAGAACCACAAATCAAACTCGCAAATTACAAGGGCCAATCTGTACATGTTTTAACAAATCCACAGGTGGTATCTAAGATAAAAATACCACTGCATGGTTAGAATAATGTAGGCAGATTAAGTCATAAGCAATCAGCTCTGTAACTGTAGTATAAGAACCATCACTCCTGTGAAGTTCAAGAAGTCTGGGGCACTTGCTGCAGCTGTGGGAAAGGGGTCAAGGGCAGATAGCGGCAACTCTGGATATAGTTTTATTTTACATTATTAATCTGGTAAAGATTGTTTTTTTAATATAGGACCGCCACATTTTTCAGTACATCAGAAAATTAAACCTTTCTCTACTTAGTGCATTTCTAGTTAAATAATATAACAAAATTTTTATGTGGGTGAACGGGTTAACAGTATAATTGTATCTTTTTTTAATAATAATAATAATTTTAAATATATTTTTAATACGTGCACTTCATAAATTGACTGTAAATGCATGCAGAAAAAGAAAATATGACCAGAGAAGGATAAAAGAATCTTTGAACATAAAATCAAGAGCACTCTCATCATGTCACTGGTGTACAATCTCATGATGCACAGCTTTTCAAAAGAAGAAACTTAATAGGCAATATGTAATATATGTATGAACATGACTCATATACAACCCCAAATCAGAAAAAGTTAGGACAGTGTGGAAAATGTGAAAAAAAAAATAAAGCAGTAATTTACAAATTTATCTTAACTTTTATTTCATTGTAGACAGTATGAACACAAGATACAGTGGAACCTCGGTTCACGACCATAATTCGTTCCAGAACTTTGGTCGTAAACCGAGTTGGTCGTGAACCGAAGCAGTTTCCCCCATAGGATTGTATGTAAATACAATTAATCCGTTCCAGACCGTACAAACTGTATGTAAATATGTAAAAATATGTAAAGATTAAGCACAAATATAGTTAATTACACCATAGAATCCACAGTGTAATAGTAAACTAATGTAAAAACATTGAATAACACTGACACAAAACACCCAGGCTCCCTGATCAGCTACAGGAGCTGGCTCGCTCACGCGCTCTCTCTCTGTGTAGCACGAGCGCAGAAACACACACACACATACATACACACACACACCTATCCGTCCCCCCAATCCCTTCCCTGTCAGCTGCCCGGCTCTCTAATCTCTCTGTAGCATGTGCTCGCAGCATTTTTTTTTAAAATGACTTTTAAGCACAGCAGGAAAAAAAAATCCGAAGCGCTTGCAAAAACCAACTCACAAGCAAACAAAAAAGTGAGATTGCAGGAGATCACGCTATTAAACCTAAAGCCTGATCGCTATAAACAATGTTTTTAAAATGAGTTTTAAGCACAGCAGAAAAAAACATCGCACAAATCCGAACTTCATTTAAAACCAACTCGCAAGTAACCAAAAAAGTAACATAGCAACAAATCACACGAAGAAGTCCTCCATGTAAACAATTTTTAATGAGTTTTAAGCACAAGGAAAAAAGCGAACATTTGAAAAAAGAGAAAAATAACATTGCAACAAATCGCATTATGAACTAAAAAAATTACTTTTGAAAAATCCGTAATACAAGAACCACCAAGAAAACTAACCTTGCATGAAACGAGTTCTGGCATGAAGTGTTTTCCTTCAGGTGTTTTCTCTCTTGTGATTTCTTGGGTTTCTGGTGCTTTTAGCTGTTTAGCTGGTGGGAGTGAAAGCCTCATGCAGCCATTCTAAAAGAACGTTCTTGTGACCCTCCACATTACTGGCAGTCTGGCTTTGTTTACATTATGCTGCTTGAAAGCACGAGGGTTCTCCGATTGGTAAATGAGTAAACTGGTAAACATTTTTTCCACCTTTTGTAATTTCTTTCTTTACAGTACTTCGATTTCAATTTTCTTCAAAACTTTCTTCTGACCACTCTCCACTTGCTTAGAAGCCATAGTTAACTGCAAAAGCACACGAAATACTGTAGAGCACAAAGAGAGTGCACGTCTTATTGAAAACAATGAACAAGGAGCGGCTTTTCTTAAATGAAAAAGCATGGCAGCTCTCTTTCTCTCTCAGGCTGCCTGTGGGGAGGGGGATGTTTTCGCTTGCACTACAGCCTACAGATAGGCAGGCAAACACGTGCAGCAATCTCCTCCTCCCCTTTCCCAGCAGGCACGCGTGCTCGCTCGCCCTTTCTCTCTCTCTCTCAACTGAGGACGCGAAAGGAAACTGGCTTGTTCAGCAAACACGTGAAGCAATCTCCTCCTCCCCCTCCCTAGCAGGCACGTGCTCGCTCGCCCTTTCTCTCTCTCTCTTTCTCTCTCTCTTTCAGCTCAGCTTGCAGGCAGGCAAGGGAACCTGGCTTGTTCGTATACCGAGTGTGTGGTTGTGAACCGAGGCAAAAGTTTGGCGATCTTTTTGGTCGTGAACCGAGTTGTACGTGAACCGGGACGTTCGTGAACCGAGGTTCCACTGTAATTCATGTTTTTTTTGGTCAACATCATTTGATTTGTAAATAAACATCCATTCTTGCCATTCAGGCTTGCAACACATTCCAAAAAAAGTTGGGATGGGGTCAATTCAGGGGTAGTAATGAGGTATAATAACTAAATAATGATGTGATTTTAAACTGGTGATGTTAACAGGTGATTGCAATCATGATTCGGTACAAAAGCAGCATCGAGGAAAGGCCTACTCCTTTAGGAGCAAAGATGGGCAGAGGATTGCCAGTTTGCCACCAAGTACGGGCAAAAATCCTTGAAATGATGAAGAAAAACGTTTCTCAAAGACAGATAGGAAGAGATTTGGGCATTTCTCCCTCTACAGTGAATAACATAGTGAAAAGAATAAGGGAATCTGGAGAAATTACCGTGCGCAAAGGCCAAGGGTGCAAGCCTAAACTGAATAGCCGTGAATTCCGAGCCCTCAGACGGCACTGCATTAAAAACCGTCATTCATCAATAAATGATATAACTGCGTGGGCTCAGGACTACTTCAGGAAGTCACTCTCAAGCACTACAGTACGTAGTTACATTAGGAAATGCCAGCTAAAACTGAATTGTGCCAAAAGGAAGCCCTACATAAATAGTGTCCAGAAGCGCCGTCAACTTCTCTGGGCTCGGAGGCATCTGGGATGGTCCATTGTGCAGTGGAAACGTGTATTGTGGTCAGGCGAATCGGTTTTCACATCTTTTTTGGAAGAAATGGATGCCGTGTGCTGTGGACCAAAGAGGAAAAGGACCATCCAGACTGTTACCAGATACAAGTCCAAAAGCCAGCGTCTGTCATGGTATGGGGTTGTGTCAGTGCCTTCAGCAAAGGTAACTCGCACTTCTGGGATGGCACCATCAATGCTGAGAAGTATATTTCAGTTTTGGAGGAACAAATGCTGCCTTCAAAACGACGTCTTTTCCAGGGGTGCCCATGCTTATTTCAGCAAGACAATGCCAAACCACATACTGCGCGCATAAGAAAGGCATGGCTGCGTAAGAAGAGGGTGCGGATGTTTGATTGGCCTGCCTGCAGCCCTGATTTGTCTCCTATAGAGAATGTTTGGCACATTTTGAAACGAAAAGTGCGTCATGAAGACCCCGTACTGTTGCGCACCTAAAACGTTGTTTGCAGAAAGAATGGGACAAACTAACACCTGCAACACTTAGTCTTCAATCTTCTTAGATTTCTTCAATGCCTAAACGTCTTTTAAGTGTTGTTAAAAGACAGGGGAACTGTACAAAGTGGTAAATGCTGCACTGTCCCAACTTTTTTTGAAATGTGTTGCAAGCCTGAATGGCAAGAATGGTTATTTATTTACAAATCAAATGATGTTGACAAAAACATGAATTATTTTGTGTTCATACTGTCTCAATGAAATAAAATTTGAGGAGAATTTATAATTTGCTTTTTTCTTTACATTTTCCACACTGTCCCAACTTTTTCTGATTTGGGGTTGTAAAATATACATCATACTTTCAAAAATGTAAAAAGAACCAGGCCCGGGGTGTCAATCCAGGACATAAAATGGTAAAAAGACAATAATACTAAAAACTGAGCAAATGATTGAGAATTTTACTAGGCTGCACTACAGACACAAACACTGCATGGTTGGAAACCTAATTACGACGTTTTTACATAATGTACTACTCAAACCAAAAATCATTTTGGATCAAAAGATCTACTTACCTTTAATACAATACAGTTAAAGGTAGTTCTGAATGCACCAGCTCTGCACATATACGTTAGACTGTACATTAAGAAAAAATAAAAGTAATTTGGTTTAAATAAATGTCATTGTTTAAACTTATCAAGCATTATTGGTCAACTAATAAACATCATTTTAATGAAGGCTTATATCTTGCTACAATTTAAATGAATGCTGCAATCAATTTTCCATTAAACATTTTAGAAGAATGTGTACCTTGAAGTGAGTTGACACTTGAACTTATTTTGATCCATGAATCATCAGTGAATTTTACTTTACCTTTAAATTCCATTAATCTATTCATTTTATGTTAAAAAAAAAAGTTCAGAATACTTCTCTGGGCTTCAAAACTCTACCTAAAAAACTTGACACTTATTTATGCATTTCTTTGGAAAATGTCAACTTTATACTTTTTTAACAAATTTCTATTGAAAAAGATTGTGAAAAGCTGCCATTGTTCTTTGGTTAGCTTAATTTCTAAATGGAAAATTCAGATTCTTCCTAATTCAGGTTATTTAAATATGAATTCATGATGGTCCACAAAGCTTGTTCAGCCAATATATAAATAACCTGTTCTTATAAATACATCAGTACTGATGCAAGAATATAGCGTCCTCATATAAAGTATCAACCTAATTGTGTTAAATAAAAAAAAGAATAATATTTATTAATAATTTAATATGTTATTACTAGAATTCTACCAGAAAATCTGAAAAGTATTAATACTTGATGACAAAGCATCTGCCTAATAATATTAAAACCAATATGGAAGATTTTTAAACTTCACAGCAGACAATGTGTATGTTCTATATGGCTGGTCCAAACTATTCTTACAGTACAGTACTCATTTTAAAAATATATATTACCAGAAAAAAACTATTCCTAAGACAACTGCAAAAGTAGTATAAAATTAAGTTTTTGTTTAAGTAAAAAATGTTAAAAGGGGCGACATAAACAAACAAAAAACAAAAAAACATGATACTGTATACACAAAATGAAATTGTTTGGGATTATTTTCGACATAAAAAAGGATAAACACTTCACTATTATTATTCTGATTATTTCAATAAACAGGATAACAATCAAGGTCTATGGATGCAAAATAATATAAATAAAAAGTGTAACTTTCAGGTTTTGAAGGTTATATAAAAGATCTCACATAGTATAAACCAATATTGTATATTTACCATTTGGCTGCTGTGAGCTGCATTTCAATGGATTTGTCCCTTTGCATCATCCTTACAAAGACCTGAGACAACAGCTCCCCATCCACCAACACTAAAACAAAAAGAATAAGCACTTAATGAGATAGCTATTCTACATACTAACAATAAACAGCTGCAACAACAATGGAAAAGATAAAAAAAAAACATGCTTAAAACGAATCTTTAATTTAGAGACATTTTGAGCAGATTATGTATTAAAACGAAAAATCAGTGAGCATTACTTGCCAATAGGAATTCGGCAGGCAAATACAGTAGAGCACTTTAAAAAAACTGCTGAAAACACATTACTTTAACATGGCCTTTTTATAACTTCACTTTAACTTAATACTGATACTCTGTATGTTCAATTCTTCATAATAACTATTCACAGTGGCTCCAAAATCCATACTGACCCCTACTCTCTCTTCTGTTTCTTTTTCCGGTTTCTTTGTGGTGGCGGCCTGCGCCACCACCACCTACTCAAAGCATCATGATGCACCAACATTGATGGGCTGAAAGCCAGAAGTCTACGTGACCATCATCATCAGATCCTTCCATGAAAACCCTAAATACAAAGAGGACTGTTTGATTTATGTTAGGTAGATGCCCAGAGGGGACTGGGCGGTCTCGTGGTCTGGAACCCCTACAGATTTTTTTTTTTTTCTCCAGCTTTGGAGTTTTTTTCTGTCCACCCTGGCCATCGGACCTTACTTATTCTATGTTAATTAATGTTGACTTATGTTTATTTTTTATTGTGTTTTATTTTTCTATTCATTTTGTAAAGCACTTCGAGCTACATTTTTTGTATGAAAATGTGCTATATAAATAAATGTTGATTGATTGATTAATTAGCTTGAAATAGAAGTTTTTTAATAGTTTATACAACTATAGAGAAAAAATTAATTTACGTTTTAAACAATTTATACAATCAATTTTCAAATATATTATTATTATTAGGAATAACTATTCAAACATAAAAGAATAAAGAAATACTAAAAAGCATCAATCCCTGGTAATTATGCTTTGTAAAAGTGTATTCACAAAGCAATCTTTAGTTACAAAAAATTGCTGATGAGATTTTCACATTTTACAAAAGAGTTCACAAGCTGTGTACAATTCTTAGGCACTTGTGAAAAAAAAACTGTAAACGGGGAATGCTTTCAAAAATAATGGTATAGATACAGTTAGGTCCATAAATATTTGGACAAAG